>NC_057801.1:87680110-87980110 GCF_018294505.1 Triticum aestivum | reverse complement strand
TTCCAGGCATGTTTGAATCATGCGTTGGTAGTTTGCGTCGGCATTCTTGAGCCCGAAAGGCATAGTGTTGAAGCAGAAGGGCCAATACGGGGTGATGAATGACGTTGCGGCTCGGTCAGATTCTTTCATCTTAATTTGATGGTATCCGGAGTATGCGTTGAGGAAGCACAGGAAATCGTGTCCTACAGTCGCGTCAATAATCTAGTCTATGCGAGGTAGTGGGAAGGGTCCTTAGGGCAAGCCTTACTAAGGTCTTTAAAGTCGACACATAGGCGCCAGGATTTATCCTTCTTCGGTACCATGACCAGGTTTGCTAGCCAGTTCGGATGTTTGATCTCTCTGATAAACCTGGCTTTGAGTAGCTTGGCTAGCTCCTCCCCCATAGCATGTCGTTTGGGTTCGGAAAATCGGTGCAGCATTTGCTTGACTGGTCTGTGTCCTTTCAGTATATTGATGCTATGCTCGGCCAGTCTTCGTGGGATACCTAGTATATCAGAAGGGTACGAGGCAAAAATGTCCCAGTTCTCACGCGGGAATGCGCATAATGCGGCGTCGACCGTCGAGTCCAGCTGTGCCCCAATGGAAGCTGTCTTCTTGGGGTCCGTCGGGTGGACTTGAAATTTCACTATTTCGTCTGCTGGCTTGAAGGAAGTGGATTTTGGTCTCTTATCGAGGATTACGTCCTCCCTATCCACTATGGAACGTAGGGTGGTTAGTACTTCAGCCACGAGGGCCTCGGATAAAGCCTCGAGGGCCGGAGAGGTGGTTTTGTTTTCGGTGCGGAGTGCTATGTCCGGATCAGTGGTGATAGTGATAACTCCATTGGGCCTAGGTATTCTGAGCTTCATATACCCATAGTGGGTACGGCTTGGAAGCGTGTGAATGTGTCTCGCCCCAGCAGGATGTGATACCCGCTGTTGAAAGGTGACACATGGAAGAGTAACTCTTCGGACCTCTAGTTTTCCGGCATGCCGAATACCACGTCGAGTTTGATTTTTCCCGAGCATCTTGCTTCCTGACTGGGGATAATACCTCGAAAGGTTGTGGTGCTTTGCTTAATGCGACTCCTATCCATTTGCATTTTATTGAGCGTGTCTTCGTAGTTGAGGTTCAGTCTGCTGCCGCCGTCCATTATGCACTTTAGTGAGCCGAAAGCCATCTACGATTGTGTTTAGGACCAAAGCGGCTGGCGCCCGGACTGAGCGGGATCTCAGTTCGATATCAGCGTTGAAAGTGGTCGCCGTGTCGTTCCAAGAATTTACTGCTGCACCCTAGCGGACTTCGGCGAGGTTGCGGAGTGCCCTTTTGCATCGATTATTTGATGAAAAGGTCTCGAAGACCATGAATACTTTGAGATCATTGTCCTCCGAAGAGTAGTTATCTGGGGTGTTGTTGGTGGGGATACCCTCGCCACTCTTGGCCACTTGTTGGAGTATCCAACATGCTCGGAGGCTATGCGTTGGTTCGGTGTTCGGCGTCATGTGAATTTGACAGGGCTTGTCGAGCCATTCATCGAGGACCGTTCTATGCCCCATAAAGGGCTTGATTTTCTTGTCCATAAGATGGTGACTAAGTGCTCTGTGAGGGTGCATCCTTTTTGCCCGTCCGAGAGATGGCCTAAAGGCCTATGGTTCCCAGTGGGTTGTCTGTGTTTTCCAGGCGCTTTCCATTGTGCAGTACTTATGTACTATGTGTGCCAAATCTGCAAAGTGCAGAACACGATGATGGTTGAGGGCATTAAGGATTCCCTCATCCATACAATTGTTGCAAAATACCGAGATCACGTTGTCGTCGCAGCAATCTTTGATCCTATCTTTAAGAAGGAAGAATCTGGCCCAAAAGTGATGGACTATTTCCTAAGGCTGCTGCCGCACGTACATTAAATTGCATATATCTGGAGGACCGGAATTGCTTGGGTAATATTGCTTGTGGTGGGTGGGTGGGATTAAATCTGAACCCTGACCCGATGTGAAGTCCAGATTCTAAAGAATTTCCAAGGCTACAAGCTCGGGCTCCGGAGCGTCCGGTAAGTTTTTAGGCTCTATGCCCGATTCTATGTTCGGAGGGCAGGAAGTGTCCTCCAGAGAATGGGTATCCGGCCCTCCGTGCTCGAAAATCCGAACATACTTTGTTCTCAACATAGGAGGAGAGTTATTGTCAGCTTGTTCCTCCACAGCTACCACCTGATGGGTGATCGGTGGAGATTTGATTTCTCTCTGATCGGGTTTAAGCCCAATTTGATCATAGTCAGTTGTGACCTCCAGGGCGGTGATGCGATCTAACAGTTTGTTTACGGCCGATACATCTGCCGGATCCATCTTGGCGGAGTATTCAGGGCCGACACGGAGACGATTTTTGGTGACAGGCTGGGCTACCTTTGGCTTAATGGCCGAACAAGCGCCATAGTGAAGCTGCCAAGCCAGAGGGTTTTCCCTAAGGCTAGGCCTCTCCAGAAATGATTCTATCCTTGATGACAAGGCGAGCCATCAACCCTTCTGTCGACGACACAAAGGAACTCTCAATGAAAGCACCAATGTCGGTGTCAAAACTCGCAGATCTAGGGTAGGGGGTCCCGAACTGTGCGTCTAAGGATCAAAGGTAATAGGAGGCAGGGGACATGATGTTCACCTAGGTTCGGGCCCTCTTAATGGAGGTAATACACTACTTCCTGCTTGATTGACTTTGATGAGTATAGGGGTTACAAGAGTTGATCTACCTCGAGATCGCAATGGCTAAACCCTAGAGTGTAGCCTGTATGATTATGATTGCCTCTACGGACTAAACCCTTCGGTTTACATAGACATAGAGGGGATTAGGGTCGTACAAAGTCGGTTTACAGATGAAGGAAACTACATATCTAGATGCCAAGCTTTTCATCCACGAAAAGGGGAGTCCCATCCGGACACGGGGAAAGGTCTTGTGTCTTGTATCTTCATGGACCATCAGCCCGGCCCATATCACATAGGCCGGCTCCCCGAGGACATCATAATCTACGACTCCCTCACCCGGGCCCAAAGTGACAAGCATTAAGCATAGAAAAGCCATAGCAACATCAGTCTAATAACATATTGGATACTAGGGATCAGGACCTAACAAAACTAACTCGATTACATGATGAATCTCATCCAACTCCGCACCGACAAGTGAGCCTATGAAGGAATTACTCACTCCCGGTGGGGAGCATCATGGAATTGGCGATGGAGATGGGTTGGTGATGACGAAGAATGAAGATCCCTCTCTCCAGAGCCCCAAACGGACTCCAGATCTGCCCTCCCAAGGAAGAACGTGGCTTGGCGGCGGCTCCGTCTCGTGGATCACGATAATTCTTTATCCCCAATTTTTTTCTGGAAATATGTGATTTTATTGTATCATGGGGGTCGTCTACGGGCCCACCAGGTGGGTACAACCCACCTGGGCGCGCCAGGAGAGGGGGTGCGCCCTGGTGGATTGTGCCCACCCAGGTGCCCCTCTCCTGCAGGTCTTGGCTCCATAAATTCTTATTATTGATATCAAAAATCCTTGCAAAGTTTCGTTCCATTCCGAGAACTTTTATTTCTGCACAAAAACAACACCATGGTAGTTCTGCTGAAAACAGCATCAGTCCGGGGTTAGTTTCATTCAAATCATGCAAATTACAGTCCAAAACAAGAGGAAAAGCGTCAGAAAAAGTAGATACGTTGGAGACGTATCAACTACGCCAACCTTAAACATTTGCTTGTCCTCAAGCAATTCAGTTGATAAACTGAAAGTGAGAAAGAAAAACTTTTACGAACTCTTTTGCTCTTGTTTGCATAAATAAGCTTAAACAACACCTAGGTTTTTGGCCAACATTATTACTAACCATGTCAACAATAACATTTAAAGATTATAATGACTCATATCAATGACATAATCAGCAAGCGAGCAATAATAAAATATCTCAAACAGCAACACATTGTCAAAACAACCATGATATAATATGAAAATAGTGGTATATCGCTAGCCCTTTCTGAGACCGCAAAACATAAATGCAGAGCACCTCCAAAGTTCAAGCAACGACTAAACATTGTAATTCATGGTAGAAAAGACCCAGTCATGATGCACCCAACATTAGCTACACATAATGCATAAATCATGACAGTTGTGCTCTACTCACTTTTTGGCGCTTGTTTTAGAAGGTGGTGACACAACATAAAAGTAAATAGATAGTCCCTTCGCATAGGGAAGCAGTGATTTGCAGAGGTGCCAGAGCTCAATTTTTAAAACAGCGATAAATGATATTTTGAGACATGCACCCTTCTTATTCACTTCACGACCATCAGTTATCAATATCTTCCATGCTAAGCATGCTAGTGGCGGTTCCCAAGCATAAAAATAAAGGTTTTGACTCCATTGGGAGTTTTTGTTTGATTGTTTCAGAGATGAACTCTTTTTCATGTTTGTAGTTTGGGACTGGTCATCCCTATTATCGCCCATTTTCTCGTGCGATGGCAAGTGAATAAACACTCGACCTGAGAATAACCCACTTCGCATGGAAGATACCGACCACCTCCTATCGTTCCACGAACGATCCAGGCACACAAAAAGGATACTTTTTAGAAGGTTTTAGAGGTTGCACATGCAAATTTACTTAGGACGGCAGGGTAATACCGCATATAGGTAGATATGGTGGACTCATCTGGAATAACTTTGGGTTCAAGGTTTTTGATGTACAAGCAGAGTTCCCACTTAGTACAGGCAAAGGCTAGCAATTTAGATTGAGAAGCAGCCAGCTAGAGAGCAACAACGATCATAACCATTCATTATGCGTATTTCTGTGATCCAAATCTGTGCTTGACTTTGAACCAGTGTATGTACAGGCCACCACTACTCAACTTCAATTAGAATTGACTGATGTGAAGACTCGGCTGGAGCAGCAAGAATCTGAGACCCGGAAAGCCAACTCAAAATTCCAATTTAGCGTGGCTGAAACAGAAAAGCTAAACACCAGTTTTGAAGCTGAAAGAAACACCTGGGCTGAGGAAAAGATTGCTTTGATACAGCATGCTGAGAAGGCGGATGTGGCTCTTCAGGAGGTGACCACTGAGCTTACCGGCTTAAAACGCCATGTGTCTTGGATGGTTTCTGCTATCTTTGGTAAGTTGCCTTACTATTATCAAATTTGAATCTCTTCCTTGATGGTATAAACCATTTCTAACCAACCCATGATTATTATTCAGGTCCCAGGAGCACCGATCTTAGCCAAGAGATGCTTGTGAAGCTGAAAGTTGTTTATACATTTGTCAAGTAGCTCTATACTGGGACTCAGCATGCGCTGGCCACAATTTCTCCGGCTAATCAAGCACCTACTCTTGGTTGATGTCTTGAGGAAGCTTTTCGTTCTGCTTGAGAGGCTTAGTGAGATGAAGGAATCATCTGCAAGAGCCGGTGCTGTCACAGCCTTGAGCCGGGCCAAAGCATGGCTACCAGAGCTAGACCTGGCCGATATATCTACAGGGTACCCAAGCTTGAAATAAGATGACACTCCCTTTGAGAATAAGGAATTTGTCGCTTACGTGAAGGAGATAAGTCCCTTGACTAGTTTGATTGCCAATGAGATGAATCTTTCTAGATATCAGCCGGCTTATGATCAGGAAAATCAGAAGCTGCCTACGCCGTCTTATAAAGTGATGGATCTAATTCCCCCAATCCGTGAGCACATCTTTGCTCCTAAAGTTGACCCGTCTGAGCTTATAGATGATGAAGCTGAATTCTAAGCCTTGTGTGGCATTGATTGGTCATCACCAAACTTCCAGGTAACAAAGGAGGACGAAGAAGCGAAGAAGGATGGTCCAGAAGCTTCAGGCCGTGAAGGCCAAGAAGATTGATCCGCCGGGCGGTTTATATATTTGATCTTATGAAAACACTTAATCATTTGGCTCCTTGAGTCATGTAATAGGCTTAGCAGAAACTTCGTTGTCATGCCATCGTGCATGTTTGTGTTTTGCCCAGCACTGTTTGATCCGCCACTTGAAAATTATCCTTATATCCTTATGATGACGTTGATTTATGCAGCTAAAATTTAGTCTTAGCCTGCACACAAGTAGATCACAAAGGCCCTGGCGGTCTACCGCACGGCGGGTCATAACATCCCGTATATAATAACTTATGTGTAAAATACACGGGGCCGGTTTAGTCATAATTAGATATAATTATAACAAAAAATATCATACTTGTGATATTGAATCGCAATGCCGACTTATGATACCAATGCAGTAAGGGTGACAACCCAAAACTTAGAAGCCAATACTTCTAAGTATTTAATATCATCACATACTGGCGACTTATCATCCAAAGCCAGGCCGGGTTAATCATACACCAGGGGTATGCTTCAAATATGAGTTGTGAAAATTGAGGCTATACGGCCTGAATCACTTTAAACCATATGTCAAGATGGCATCAAGATAAACCGAAAAAATGTTCAAAAAACCAAGCAAAACGAGAAAACAAGGTTGTGCTTCGAATACGAGCAGGAAGCCGGACCAAAAGGGTTATTTATAGCTATGATTCGAATACGATCAGGAAGTCCCCAAGTGGTTTGTGGCATTGAGCTGATCAAAAGGGTACCGACAACTATGATTCAAATACGATCAGGAAGCCCCCTAGTGACCATAAGTTTTGGCATTGCGCCGATCAAGAGGGTACTAACAGCTATGTTCTCTTTGGTGAATACACCTATTATTGAATAGGAAGCCCCATAGTGACCTTAAGTTTTGGCATTGCGCCGATCAAGAGGGTCCCGATAGCTATGTTCTCTTTGGTGAATACACCTATGTTTGAACAAGAAGCCCCCTAGTGACCTTAAGTTTTGGCATTGCACCGATCAAGAGGGTACCGACAGCTATGTTCTCTTTGGTGAATACACCTGTGTTTGAACAGGAAGCCCCCTAGTGACCTTAAGTTTTGGCATTGCGTCGATCAAGAGGGTACCGTCAGCTATGTTCTCTTTGGTGAATACACCTATGTTTGAACAGGAAGCCCCTAGTGACCTTAAGTTTTGGCATTGCACCGATCAAGAGGGTACCGACAACTATGTTCTCTTTGGTGAATACACCTATGTTTGAACAGGAAGCCCCCAAGTGACCATTGAAATTATGATGAAAAAGACTCATTATTCTTGAAGATGAAACGACAAAGGCCCTGCCTTATCAGGGATGTCGGCTTTATTATAAACATCATAATATATACATTGTCAAAATATGTACATCATAAGAGCCGATGGCTCAAGTGTAGTAAGGCCGAAGATGAGCAATATTCCACAGCCGACGGGTCTCCTCCTCTGACTTACATGAGTCCTTGTGCTTAGTATGACCCATTGTTCAAATTCTTGCTGACCACAAAGGGTCCTTCCCAAGGTGGGGATAGCTTGTGCATATCAGTTTGATCCTGGATGAGCCGGAGCACCAAGTCACCTTCTTGAAAGGTTCTAGACTTAACCCGGCTGCTGTGGTAACGACGTAGATCTTGTTGGTAAATCACCGAGCGAGCCGTCACAAGGTCACGCTCCTCATCTAATAGGTCAAGTGCATCCTGACGTGCGTTTTCATTATCAGCTTCAACATAAGCCGCCATGCGGAGCGAGTCATGACGGATGTCACTAGGGAGAACCGCCTCTGCTTCGTAAACCATGAAGAAAGGCGTGTAACCCGTAGGTCTGTTGGGTGTAGTATTGATACTCCATAGCACTTAAGGTAACTCCTCCACCCAACAACCCGACGTCCTCTGCAAAGGAACCATAAACCGGGGCTTGATGCCTCTCAAAATTTCTTGATTGGCTCTTTCAGCATGACCATTGGACTGGGGGTGAGCTACTGATGAAACGTCGAGTCGAATATGCTCATGTTGACAAAATTCTTTCATAGCACCCTTGGACATATTAGTGCCATTATCAGTTATAATGTTGTGGGGAAAACCAAAACGAAAAATCACCTTTTTGATGAATTGAACCGCTGTTGTCGCGTCACACTTACTGACCGGCTCTGCTTCGACCCACTTTGTGAATTTGTCAACCGCCACCAAAAGGTGGGTCTTTTTATCCTTAGACCTTTTAAAATGCCCAACCATATCAAGCCCCCAAACTACAAACGACCAAGTAATTGGAATCATCCCCAATTCTTGAGCCGGCACGTGAGCTCGCTATGAAAATTTCTGACAACCATCACATTTACTGACCAAATCCTCTGCATCAGCATGAGCCATGAGCCAATAAAATCCATGACGAAAAGCTTTGGCCACGAGAGATTTAGAGCCGTCATGATGACCACAATCTACTTCATGAATCGCGCAAAGAATTTAACGGCCCTCTTCAGGAGAAACGCAATTTTAAAATGCCCCAGTGACACTACGATGGTGTTCTCCGTTAGCAATTGCCATTGACTTAGACCGCTGGGTTATGTACCTAGCCAAAGTTTCATCCTCAGGTAACTCGCCCCAGGTCATGTAAGCCAAGTATGGGATTGTCTAATTAGTAATAGTGTGAAGAGCAGCCACCAGTTGTGCTTCCATGTCAGGAATAGACACCTCTTCCTCTGTAGACAATTTGACAGAAGGGTTATGCAGAATATCCAAGAATGTGTTCGGTGGCACCAGCTTACGCTAGGACCCTAACCGGCTTAAGGCATCAGCCGCCTCATTTTTCCTACGATCAATGTGTTCCACTTGATAACTCTTAAAGTGTCCAGCAATGGCGTCTACCTCACGGCGATAAGCCGCCATGAGTTGATCCTTTGAGTCCCACGTGCTTGAAACTTGCTGAGCCACCAAGTCTGAGTCGCTGAAACATCTCACCCGGCTTAAGTTCATCTCCTTAGCCATCCGAAGACCGTGGAGCAAGGCTTCATACTCAGCTGCATTGTTAGTATAGGGAAACATCAACCTTAAAACATAACAAAAACTTGTCACCTTGAGGGGAAGCTAAGTCAACTCCAGCCCCCGAGCCCTCCAATTGCCTGGACCCATCAAAGTGAATAGTCCAATATGTGTTATTTGGCTTCTCTTCAGGCATTTGCAGCTCTGTCCAGTCATTAATAAAATCCACAAGTGCTTGGGATTTGATGGTCGTGCGGGGCATATACTTTAAACCGTGAGGTCCAAGTTCAATGTCCCACTTGGCTACTTGACCTGTAGCTTCTCTGTTTTGGATAATATCCCATAAGGGAGCAGAACTGACCATAGTGATGGGATGACCCAAAAAATATTGCTTAAGCTTCTGAATGGCCATGAACACTCCATATACAAGCTTCTGCCAGTGCGGATATCTCTACTTGGACTCAATAAGCACTTCACTGATATAGTAAACCGCCCGTTGAACCAGATATTCCTTGTATGCTTCCTTCCGTTCCACCACAACAGCAACACTGACTGCCCGGGCATTAGCAGCCACATATAATAACAACGGCTCTTTATCAATAGGAGCAGCAAGGACTGGCGGCTCAGCTAGCTGTTTTTTCAAAGCTTCAAACGCGTCATTAGCAGCATCACTCCAGACAAAATCATTTGTTTTCTTCATCATCTGGTACAGTGGTATGGCCTTCTCACCCAACCGGCTTATGAACCCGCTTAAAGTAGAAATATGACCCGCCAGACGTTGAACATCATTGATACACGCTGATATGTCTCCAACGTATCTATAATTTATGAAGCATTCTTGCTATTTTATTATCTGTTTTGAATGATTACGAGCTTTATTATACACTTTTATATTACTTTTGGGACTAACCTATTAACCGGAGGCCCAACCCATATTGTTGTTTTATTGCCTGTTTCAGTATTTCGAAGAAAAGGAATATCAAACAGAGTCCAAACGGAATGAAACCTTCGATAGTGTGATTTTTGGGAAGAATATGATCCGGGAGACTTGCAGTTCATGTCATAAGAGCCTTGAGGAGGCCAGGAGATAGGAGGGCACCCCCCCTACTAGGCGCGCCCCTGTCTCCTGGGCCCCTAGAGCAGCCCCCCCCCCCGACCGACTTCTTTCGCCTATACAAGTCCACGTACCCGAAAAACATCGACAACAAAGATAGATCGGGAGTTCCGCTGCCGCAAGCCTCTGTAGCCACCAAAAACCTCTCGGGAGCCCGTTCTGGCACCCTGCCGGAGGGTGGATCCCTCACCGGTGGCCATCTTCATCATCCCGGCACTCTCCATGACGAGAAGGTAGTAGTTCACCCTCGGGGCTGAGGGTATGTACCAGTAGCTATGTGTTTGATCTCTCTCTCTCTCTCTCGTGTTCTCTCTCGTGTTCCCTCTATGGCACGATCTTGATGTATCGCGAGCTTTGCTATTATAGTTGGATCTTATGATGTTTCTCCCCCTCTACTCTCTTGTGATGAATTGAGTTTTCCCTTTGAAGGTATCTTATCGGATTGAGTCTTTAAGGATTTGAGAACACTTGATGTATGTCTCTGTGGTGACAATGGGATATTCACGTGATCAACTTGATGTATGTTCTGGTGATCAACTTGCGGGTTCCGCCCATGAACCTATGCATAGGGGTTGGCACACATTTTCGTCTTGACTCTCCGGCAGAAACTTTGGGGCACTCTTTGAAGTACTTTGTGTTGGTTGAATAGATGAATCTGAGATTGTGTGATGCATATCGTATAATCATGTGCACGGATACTTGAGGTGACAATGGAGTATCTAGGTGACATTAGGGTTTTGGTTGATTTGTGTCTTAAGGTGTTATTCTAGTATGAACTCTTGAATAGATTGATCCGAAAGAATAACTTTGAGGTGGTTTCGTACCCTACCACAATCTCTTCGTTTGTTCTCCGCTATTAGTGGCTTTGGAGTGACTCTTTGTTGCATGTTGAGGGATTGTTATATGATCTATCTATGTTATTATTGTTGAGAGAATTTGCACTAGTGAAAGTATGAACCTTAGGCCTTGCTTCCTACCATTGCAATACCATTTACGCTCACTTTTATCATTAGTTACCTTGATTTTTTATAGTTTCAGATTAAAAATACCTTTATCTACCATCCATATTGCACCTGTATCACCATCTCTTCGCCGAACTAGTGCACCTATACAATTTACCATTGTATTAGGTGTGTTGGGGACACAAGAGACTCTTTGTTATTTGGTTGCTAGGTTGTTTGAGAGAGACCATCTTCATCCTACACCTCCCATGGGTTGATAAACCTTAGGTCATCCACTTGAGGGAAATTTGCTACTTTCCTACAAACCTCTGCACATGGAGGCCCAATAACGTCTACAAGAAGAAGGTAGTGTAGTAGACATCAAGCTCTTTTCTGGCGCCGTTGCCGGGGAGGTGAGTGCTTGAAGGTATATCTTTTGATCTTGCAATCGAATCTTTTTGTTTCTTGTTTTATCACTAGTTTAGTCTATAAAAGAAAACTACAAAAAATGGAATTGAGTTTGTCTCATACGCTTCATCTTTTTAATATCTTTCATGAAAATGATGGAAAGGAAAATTGTGCTCAAGTGCTAGAAGAAGAAATCTATAAAATGTTTTGCAATAAATCTTTGAATGATGAGCATGATTGCAATGTTGTTAGTATGAACTCCTTGAATATCCATAGTACTAATGATGATTGCACTAGTTATGATGAAAATGTTTCCTATAAGCATGTCGATTTTTGTGGAGTAGATTGGGTTTGCAAGTACACACCAAATAGGGAAAACAGATATTGCAAGAGGCATAAGTATTTAGAAACTAAAGGGTTGCAAGAAAGTCTTGATGATTGTGCTGAAAAATTCAATATTTTTCGCGCTCCTTGTGAAATTTGCAATGAACATGGTCATTTAAATATGCAATGCAAATTGTTTCATGACCAAATCGTGTCCAAAAATTGTGATAACTTGATTACCCTTGATCATCATAAAGAGCTTAGTCTTCTTTTGAGGTATGAAGAAATGAAACATATAACTGAGGGTATTCCAAAATTTAATCTTGATAGATGTGTTGATTTTGATCTAGAGAAGATTTATTTGTATTGTGCGGTGAATTACGTTGAAAATCCTTATATTTCCAATTACCTGAAGAAAAGAAAGCAAATAGAAGATGATGAGAATACTAATGAAAGGAAAGAGACTTCCCAATATCCTCCTATTATTTCTTATGATGAATCAGGTAACGAGGAGGAGCTTTCTATTCAACCAATCTCATCTATAAGGAGCTCAAAGAAGAAGGTTGAACCCACACATAATGTGAAAAGGAAAAGAAGGAGCAACAAAGGTAAAAAGGTATCTCTCTCGAATGATGTTGCTCCTACTACGCATTGTGATGATGATAATTGCTATACTATTGGTGCTATCCATACTATTAATGATGAGAGTGATTATGCTTATGATATGGAAAGGCCCAAGCTTGGGGAAGCCATGTTTGATGAGTATGAAATATTTGAGAATATATTTTCTGAAATTAATGTTTGTCCCAAGCTTGGGGATGCTACGTTTAATGAAGATGATATTTTTAGCATCCCAAGTTTTGATATGCAAAGTTGTTATGATGATAGCATGCCTCTTACCTATGATGATTATATTGATGAAAGTGAGTTTGGAAGAGTGTCAACTTTAGGAAGTAATGATCCCACTATTTTGGAGGATGTTGAATCTTATTGTGATGAATATGAAAGTGGATTTGGAAGAGTGTCAACTTTATTTAGTGATGATTCCACAATCTTGGAAGAGGTTTCAATCGATTATGATGAGAACAAAGTTGCTACTTATAATGATTATTGTGATAAAACTTATGCTATAAAAAGTAGTGGTGATTATATTTATAAAACTTGTCATGATTATTATTACCCTTTTTCTGAACATTACTCTTTTAATGTGGAAAAAATTTATAGTATTCAAGTCTCTTATGATACTCCCACTATTCTGAATGAGAAGAATTTTGCTTATGTGGAGAGTAGTAAAATTTATATGCAAGTAGATCATGAAAAGAATGCTTTAGGGTCTGGTTATATTGTTGAATTCATTCATGATGCTACTGAAAATTATTATGAGGAAGGAATATATGCTTGTAGGAATTGCAATAATATCAAGTTTCCTCTCTATGTGCTTAAAATTTTGAAGTTATGCTTGTTTTGCCTTCCTATGCTAGTTGATTATTGTTCCCATAAGTTGTTTGCTCATAAAATCCCTATGCATAGTAAGTGGGTTAGACTTCAATGTGCTAGTCATATTCTTCATGATGCTCCCGTTATGTTTCAATTCTTATCCTTTATGTGAGCATCATTGTCATCATCATGCCTAGCTAGAAAGGCATTAAAGAAAATCGCTTGTTGGGAGACAACCCAATATTTACCCTTACTGTTTTTCTGTGTTCACATGATTATGCTACTGTATTAATCATGGTTTATAGCTTTTGTTTCAATTAAGTGCCAAGTAGAGCCTTTGGGAAGACTTGGGTGAAGTCTATATGATCTTGCTGTAAAAAACAGAAACTTTAGCGCTCATGATATTAGCTGCCCTGTTTTACTGGAGAGTGATTTTAGGTTGATTCTTTTTGCAGATGATTAATAGACAAATTCCTCAGGTCCACCAATTTATTTAAGAATTGTTTGACTTCCAGAAGTATACGTTTGATACAGATTACTACAGATTGTTCTATTTTTGACAGATTCTGTTTCCTATGTGTAGTTTGCTTATTTTGATGAATCTATGAGTAGTATCGGAGGGTATGAACCATAGATAAGTTTGAATACAGTAGATATTACACCAATATGAATAAAGAATGAGTTCATTACAGTACCTTAAAGTGGTGGTTTGTTTTCTTGTACTAACGGAGCTTACGAGTTTTGTTTTGAGTTTCGTGTTGTGAAGTTTTCAAGTTTTGGGTAAATATTAGATGGACTATGGAATAAGGAGTGGAAAGAGCCTAAGCTTGGGGATGCCCAAGGCACCCCAAGGTAATATCCAAGTACAACCAAGAGCCTAAGCTTGGGGATGCCCCGGAAGGCATCCCCTCTTTTGTCTTTGTTCATCGGTAACTTTACTTGGAGCTATATTTTTATTCGCCACATGATATGTGCTTTGCTTGGAGCATCATTTTATTTTGTTAGTATTTGCTTGATGTTATTTAGAATAATGTTTTTCATCTATATTTTCGATAAAAATGTCAAGGATAGCCTTTACCATGCTCATTTTGCTAGTATACATGTTGCTGTTTCAAAACAGAAAGTTTACCGTTGTTGCAAAATTTCCCTAGAAAAGTCAGAGAGTGATATAATGTTGAATCTTTTTGCATAATGAGCTATGATAAATCTTATAGAGCGTAGTGTTTGTATTTTAATTTTTGGAGTTAGGTAAGTATGATGAATATTGCATTCTTTACAGACTATATTATTTTGACAGATTCCTGATATGTTTGTGTTGTTTGCATATGTTTGCTTGTTTAATGATTCTATTTGAGGATAGGAGTATTAAATTTGCAGAGACATTTAGTATGCAATGTTGAATAATAATGTCAGTAATTTGTTACAGTAGAAAATGATAAGGTTTTTGCATTGTTTTATACTAACTTATCTCACGAGTTCTTATTGAGTTTGGTGTGGGTGAAGCTTTCGAGATTTAGGAAACCGTGACATGAAAGGAATTAAGGAGACACAAAATCTCAAGCTTGGGGATGCCCAAGGCACCCCAAGAAAATATTTCAAGAAGTCTCAAGCATCTAAGCTTAGGGATGCCCAGGTAGGCATCCCACCTTTCTTCTTCAACAACTATCGGTTAGTATCGATTGAGCCTAAGTTTTTGCTTCTTCACATGAGTTGTGCTATCCTTGCAATGTCATTTTATTTTGTTTTGCTTGCTGTTTGAATACAATACCAAGATATGAAATTCTTAAATGAGAGAGAGTCTTCATATAGCTATATAATTATTTACTACTCATTGATCTTCACTTATATCTTGTTGGAGTAGTTTTTCATTTACTCGTGTGCTTCACTTATATCCTATGAGGAAATGGTTGAATGAGTTGAATGTCATAAATCTGAAATTATATATGCCTCATTTGCTTATCCTATGGGGAGTAATGACTTCACATCTAAGAAGTAGAGGTTGTAAATTTATTGAAGGTTAGCAAGCATTGTATTGGTCATTTGAACAATTCATGAAAGAAGATCGAAGGAAGGGAGATTTCACATATAAATATACTATCTTAGACATCTTTTATAATTGTGAGCACTCATTAAGTCGACATGCTAAAGAGTTGATGTTGGACAAGGAAGACAATGTAATGGGTTATGTTTTCTCACATCTCAGTTAAAGTATATTGTCATGGATCATTCAAACATGTTGAGCTTGCCTTTCCCCCTCATGCTAGCCAAAATTCCTAGCACCAAGTAGAGATACTACTTGTGCTTCCAAATATCCTTAAACTCAGTTTTTGCCATGAGAGTCCACCATACCTACCTATGGATTGAGTAAGATCCTTCAAGTAAGTTGTCATCGGTGCAAGCAATAAAAATTGGTCTCTAAATATGCATGACTTATTAGTGCGGAAAAAATAAGCTTTGTACGATCTTGTTATGGAAGCAATAAAAGCGACGAACTGCATAATAAAGGTCCATATACAAGGGGCAATATAAAGTGACATTCTTTCACATTAAGTTTTTGTGTATCCAACCATAAAAGCGCTTGGCAACCTCTGCTTCCCTCTGCGAAGGGCCTATCTTTTACTTTATGTCTTTTACTTTATGCAAGAGTCAAGGTGATCTTCACCTTTCCCTTTTTCATTTTATCCTTTGGCAAGCACTTTGTGTTGGGGTGATCCTGATATATATATATATATATATATATATATATATATCCAATTGGATGTAAGTTAGCATGAACTATTATTGTTGACATCACCCAAAGGTGAATACGTTGGGAGGCAACACTATAAGCCCCTATCTTTCTCAGTGTCCGATTAAAACTCCATAACCATTAGTATTGTGTGAGTGTTAGCAATTGTAGAAGACTATATGATAGTTGAGTATGTGAAGTTTGCTAAATCAAAGCTCTGACATATACCCTTCCTGAAAATAAGATGAATTGCAATTGTTTGATGACTAAGAATGAAGTTTGCTAGTTTTCAAGAAAGTTTATGGTCTATGCTTTAACATGTCAATTGCTTGTTACTGGTTCGTGAGAAGTTTTATGAGATGAACTATTGTCATGACATATAATCATGCTAGAAAAGGTGATTAACATTATCATTGATCAAACTTGTGCACCTTCTAGAATTCACACTTCATAAATTCTTTCTTTATCATTTAATTACTCGAGGACGAGTAGGAATTAAGCCTGGGGATGCTGATACGTCTCCAACGTATCTATAATTTATGAAGCATTCATGCTATTTTATTATCTGTTTTGAATGATTATGGGCTTTATTATACACTTTTATATTACTTTCGGGACTAACCTATTAACCGGAGGCCCAGCCCATATTGCTGTTTTATTGCATGTTTTAGTATTTCAAAGAAAAGGAATATCAAACGGAGTCCAAACGGAATGAAACCTTCGACAACGTGATTTTTGGGAAGAATATGATCCGGGAGACTTGGAGTTCACGTCAGAAGATCCTGATAGGAGGGCCCCCCTACTGGGGGCGCCCCTGTCTCCTGGGCCCCTCGAGCACCCCCCCCCCCGGACCGACTTCTTTCGCCTATATAAGTCCATGTACCCTAAAAACATCGACAACGAAGATAGATCGGGAGTTCCGCCGCCGCAAGCCTCTGTAGCCACCAAAAACCTCTCGAGAGCCCGTTCTGACACCCTGCCAGAGGGGGGATCCCTCACCGGTGGCCATCTTCATCATCTCGGTGCTCTCCATGACGAGGAGGGAGTAGTTCACCCTCGGGGCTGAGGGTATGTACCAGTAGCTATGTGTTTGATCTCTCTCTCACGTGTTCTCTCTCGTGTTCCCTCTATGGCACGATCTTGATGTATCGCGAGCTTTGCTATTATAGTTGGATCTTATGATGTTTCTCCCCCTCTACTCTCTTGTGATGAATTGAGTTTTCCCTTTGAAGTTATCTTATCGGATTGAGTCTTTAAGGATTTGAGAACACTTGATGTATGTCTTGCCGTGCTTATCTGTGGTGACAATGGGATATTTACGTGATCAACTTGATGTATGTTTTGGCGATCAACTTGCGGGTTCCACCCATGAACCTATGCATAGGGGTTGGCACACGTTTTCATCTTGACTCTCCGGTAGAAACTTTGGGGCACTCTTCGAAGTACTTTGTGTTGGCTGAATAGATGAATCTGAGATTGTGTGATCACTACAAAAAAAAGACACATCCATGACATTTTGGGCCGAACTAAAAAAAATTTGTCATACATATGACACTTCTATGACGATAATTGTGACAAAACCCGGTGTCATCATAGATGTGGTGGGCTACTACTTCTATGAAAAAAAATCATGACAAAAAATGGGCTTTTTGTCCTGGGCGGGCCGGAGACGCAGCTGCATGACATTCTTTGGGCCGTCCATGACAAAAAAACCGTGGTAGAAGCGAGGGCGAGGAAACTTTCGGGGAGTTCCCGGTTACGGTGGGAGGTCGGGGGCCGAGCGATGCGCGCTTCTCTACACGTACGCGCGTGTGTGCGAGGCGTTGGCTCTAACTGAACCCGAGCGAGGCGTTGGGCTCTAACTGAATCCAAGCGATTGCACTGCAGGCTATGCGTTACTGAACCCGATCGATCGATCGATGGCTGTTAACTGAACCCAATCGAGCGATTCCTTCTCTACTGCTGCTAACTGAAGCCGATCGATGCTACCTCTGGGATGAACAGTGAGTGTTTGGGGGGGGGGGGTTGGATGAACAGTGAGTGGCGGCGTTGCCTTTGGATGAACAGGACCCCGTGGTGTGGAGGGCTGGGTGAACAGTAGACGGTGGAGGGGTGCCCGTGGAGGGGTGGTTGAACAGTAGCCGGTGGAGTAGAGCACGGTGGAGGCTGGATGAACAGGAGCCCGTGGAGGCTGGAGGAGGTCGACGGTAGCCCATGGAGGCTGGTGGAGGTCGACGGTGGAGATGAACAGTATCCTGTGGAGTCCCGTTTTGCGGTACGCCACACCCCTCCCGATGAACAGGACCCCCGTTTCGACCGTAGTGCTCCAACACAAGTCCGTTTCGTCCGTTTTGCGATACACCACACCCCTCCCGATCAACAGGACCCCCGTTTCGACCATAGTGCTCCAACACAAGTCCGTTTTGTCCATTTTGTGGTATGCCACACCCCTCCCGATCAACAGGATCCCCGCTTCGACCATAGGAGGTCTGTTTCCTCCGTTTTGCGGTACGCCACACCCCTCCCGATGAACAGGATCCCGTTTCGAACGTGGCCGGTCGAACACAAGGGCGTTTCCTCCGTTCTGCGGTATGCCAGGCCTCGTTTCCATCGCATGTTCCGTCCAAGCCCTCCCGATGAACACGACAACGCATTCCGTTCCGACCCAGCTGGTTGGCTCCCACGTGTTCCGTTGCCTCCCGATGAACACGAGGCATTTTGTTGCCTCCCCATGAACACGACACATTCCGTTGCCTCCCCATGAACACGACGACGACGCTATTTCTTCATTCCAACCCAGCCATGTACACGAGCCCTGGCCGTACGTATGCGCGAGTAGGCGTTCGAGACCCCACCCGTATGTACGTATGTGGCCGTATTTTCTTTCTTGCACCCTGGCCATTGTACGTACGTGTACATGCCACGTGCGCGCCTCTACTACGACACGCGTGCGCCTCTACATCGACCAGTATGTATGTACACATTCGCGACCAGAATGACAACGTTACATACGCTTCGACCAGGTGGGTCCCGACTGTCAGGCACTTCCTTGCGTGCGAAGATGTAGCTAGTGGGTCCCAGTAGTCAGGGGGCAAACCGTTTTTTTTGCCCAGACGCACTTCCTTGCGTAAGAAGATGTAGCTGGTGGGTCCCAGTAGTCAGGGGGCGAATCATTTTTTTTTGCCCGGACACACTTCCTTGCGTGCGAAGATGTAGCTGGTCGATCCCAGCAGTCAGGGGGAAATGTTTTTTTTTGCAAAATACGGTGGCCCGTCCGGTGGGTCCCTGGTGTCAGGTGGAGGAATCATTGTTTTCCATGTAATAAGGAGGCACTTCCTTACTGCGGCCGTGGACCCAGCTGTCAGCCTCTCCACGTACAGTCCACATCCGATGGAAGTCGTTCCTTGACCACGTTGACCACACCGTGCCTGGAGCACCACGGCGGTGGATGACGGCAAGGCCTAGGAAGGGGACGACTCGGAGCCGGGGAAGACGCAGCAGTGGATGCCCGCGCGAAAAGGAGTACGAGGGTTCACTAGTTTGGTTGTGGTGTGAAGATGCTATCGCCGCAGAATAATAGGGGGTGTGGGTGAGTAGAGGGATGGCCTGGCCAGCGGTGGGAGTATTAGGGGGCGGTGAGGCCTCCACGGCATCACAGACGGCCACGGGAGGCAGGAGCAGGCGGCACGACCGGCGCTACTTTGGGCGGCTGGAGCAAGAAGACCAGAGGTTGAAGAAGCACTATGGCCGTTGGATGGACATCATACGGTCACTAGAGTATTGCTAAGTTGACAAAGCCCTCCGCCCACAAGTCAGCCACCCACTATGGTGGGTCCCAGCTAGCAGGGGGTATTCATTTTTTGTGCATAATAAGGAGACACTTCCTTGCGTGCGACGATAGCTGGTGGGTCCAACCTGTCAGCGGGGGGCATGTTTTTTTCGCGAAATACAGAAGCCCTTCCGGTGGGTCCCAGATGTCTGGTGGAGGAATCATTATTTTGCGCGTAATAAGGAGGCATTTCCTTGTGTGCGGCCGTGGACCCAGCTGTGAGCCTCTCCATGCATAGTCTACTTCCGATGGTGTCGTTCGTTGACCATGTTGACCACACCGCGCCGAGAGGATCCAAAGTGGTGGACAACGGCGAGGCCCCGGACAGTAAAGAGCCGGAGATGGGAAGACGCGGGAGTAGAGTCGCAGACGGAGAGTTGTACGAGGGTTAACTGGTTCTAGTGAGGCATGGTTCGGCGGTCGGTGGAGAAGAACAGGAGGTGTGGATGGGTGGAGGGATGGCCTAACCATCGGTGGAGTAGCGCTTCATAGCGAAGCGTGCTAAGCTGAGCTGCTAGCAGCAGGAGGCGGGAGGTGGTCCCGGCGGCGCTGGAGGAAGAAGACGAGAGATTGAAGATGGATGTCGGTTGTTGGATGTAAATCCAACGGCTAACATGTCAGAATCATTTGTTGACTAAATTTATAACGACTTGCGTTGGCTTCGACCTATTGGTCCACATTTCAACCTCCAAAAATGTGGCACATATTCAACCCATTTTTTCAGAATTTACATTTTTTTTGCGCGATTGAATTTAAAGTCAATTTGATATTATTACTTTTGAATTACAGCCATTAGCTGGGCTGGGTGAACAAATTATGTAGCGTCCATGTGGCCCATTTATTTTATTTCCTAAAAAATTACAGGCCATTTGCACTTTCTCGAAATACACGATTTTGCTCGGCTGATTCTAATTATAATGTTGGGTTGGGCCAGCAATGTTATCAAAAAATAAAAAGGGGCTGAGCATTTTGTTATAAATATATTTAAATAATAAGTGATATTATTACATTTGTCCTTAAATCTTACCAAGCTTTTGTACACAATCACTAGGATTTTCGTGCCAAAACAATCCAGGATTTTATTGCTAAGAAATTGTTTTTATAAGTTAATAAGATGTGGGATATTGTTTTCTTACATATGTAAGTATCTGTTAAATATATGATGGCAATAAAAATAATATATAATAACATATAAAATAATTTAAATATATATAATATAGTTATAAGGGAAACATAAGTTGGACCTGGCGTTCCTATTCTTATATAGAAAAATAGAATAGACCTCTGCGTTTTCTTCAAAAAATACATAAATTGGGCTGCCGATATTGAGGAAAAACAAAACCTCGGATGGGAGGTCCATAGGCCGGTTGATACATGACGGCCCTCAAGAAAATACAAACAGGCCTATGGACCTCCCATCCGAGGTCGTGGGCTATGCATGTTAATAATAAAAGCCTAGACGGGGCAGCCCAACACACGTCCAACACTTGCCAAAACTTTGTCCCTTGTTTTCTCTGTGTTTCGCACACTCGACATTGTGTGGGCATTTTGACTGTGCATCATATGAAGATGTGCTATGCATGAATGTTGATCAGCATGATGTTAACTGGCTGGTAGTTACATTTTCGACCATGAATAAAACTTCCAACATGATGTTAACCCTGTTTGAAAAGGCCATGTTAATATAAATGCTCTGCCTCCGAAAGTTGCAGATTCTTATCTGAAATTAAACTTGCAGTTTCTTATCTGTAACTGAAACTTGCAGTTAATTCTCTGAGAATCACATCGTCTGCACTTTTATACTCCAATGAAACTACATTTTTTAAGTGCTAAAAATAGATCTCTAGAATTCATAAAATACTTCATATGCTCAATACTGCAAATCTGAAATTCAGAAGACATTCATATCATAAAGTACTCTCAAAATACACAACACAAAACACAATTCACAACCTACAAATACTGACAACCCTAAGCTCCTCCTGACAATTCACAACCTGCTCGACTATTGGGCTAGGGGGGGCAGTCCCCTCCTATTCCTCGGCGGCAGACAGCCGCCCCGTGAGACGATATGAACGGCGAGGGAGGCGATGGCGGGGAAGCGTCATCGGGCCATCTTCTTTTCTCCTCTTGTAGTTGGTTCGGTCGACGAAGACTCCACCGGCTCGCTCTGGCAGGACACCCTCACAAACGACACCATGTAGATGCTCGATCCTTCAATCTCTGGTGGATGCTCCATCTGGGATCGATACTCCCGCCACCACTCCCTCACGATTGGATTCAGTGAATCTGTTTGCTCCATGGCCCAGAGGAGCAGCTCTATGTACTCCGGCGCGACTCCCTCCGGGATTATCGCCGCCTTTTCGCTCTGTTGCAGATATTTGTCCATGGATGTCGCCGTCGCCGCTAGTTGGTCCTTGTTGTCAAACCAAGACTGTATCTCCAACATCCTAGATAGCTTCACAGGGTCGCCATTTGCGATCCTCGCGTATCGCTTGTACTCCTCCATCGATCTACTTCTCCACAGCACCTTCACTCGCCGGCGGTGGTTTTTGAATGGAAGAGGAGAGGAGCAGCGCTGGTTTTGGATTAGAACGGGAGAGGAGCGACGCTGGTTTTGCACTGGAACAGGAGAGAAGGGGCGGTGGTTTTGAAATGGAAGAGGCAAGGAGCGGCGCTGGATTTAGATTGGAACAGGAGAGGAGCGGCGATGGTTTAAGAGGAGAAGAGCGGAAGAGCGGCGCTGGTCTTGGAAGTATTTTTTTGTTGTTTTGCGTATTTTGGGTCAAAGTTTGACCAGGTACTGTATTTGACAAGCAAAATGTGAATGCATGTCACCAAAAATTGTATCGTTTGGTTCGTATCTGAATGTACTTTCAAATTATATTATTTTTGCAACGTATAACATATATTTTATGTGCGAAAATAATGGTCAATTATGACCTAGAATAAAAGGGAGACTAGTTAATATGGGGTCGCTTTCTTAATTGATGGGTAAATTGATTTTGATTTTGATCCAGTCACAGCGCGCCGGCCCTCTCGTCCAATCCTAAATCGCTGCTGCATGCTCCTCTCCCTCTTCTCCATTGCAAAACCACCTCCTCTCCTCTCCATCATCTCCATTCCAAAACCACCATCTCGCCTCTCCCTCTTATGATCTTCTCCATTGCAAAACCACCTCCTCTCCTCTCCATCATCTCCATTCCAAAACCACCGTCTCGCCTCTCCCTCTTCTGATCTTCTCTATTGCAAAACCACCTCCTCTCCTCTCCATCATCTCCATTCCAAAACCACCGTCTCGCCTCTCCCTCTTCTCTATTGGAAGACCACCGTCTCTCCTCCCATCTTCCAAAGCTAGCATCGGACCACTCAGAAGGACATCTATGGAGAGGATGCAGTAGCGAATCAGGCAGATCGCCGGCGGCGACCATGCAAAGTTCGCCAGGTTGAAGGAGATCCTTAGTTGGTTTGACAATGAGTGGGAGATTTCAAGGACGGTGTGGGCCATGTGGCAATGTATGCGAAAGAGCGAGACGGCGGCGATGAGGGCGGCGATGTACATGTACTCCTCGGCGGCAGTCACGCCATAGTCCTCCGAGTTCATCGAGTATCTCCTCTAGGCGATGGAGCAGACAAATTCGCCCGAGGCGACAATCAGGTGGAGGTGGTGGGCGTACAGGTCGAAGGTCGAGCACCCAGAGGATAACGAATCGATCGAGTATGATGTGCCGTTTGTGAGGGTGCAGAGCCAGCCGGAGCCACAGGAGTATTCGTTCTCCCACCACAAGAGGAGGCCGGATGGCGCGACGTTGCTTCCCCGCCATTCTCCACGGTTCCCTCGATGTTCGCCTCATTTCAACGGCGGCGTTAGGGTTTAAGGTAAGCTTCTCACTAGCCTAACCTTCCACCTGCTCATGCTTACAATCAGTGTGACACCTAATGAAAATCATGCTTACAATCAGTCTCCGAGTACTACGCCAATCACCCTAAAATATCTCTGGACCTTTGGGTCAAAGTTGTGACACAGTGTACAAATAAAGAAAAATAGATTGGTGCTTCTTTCAGAAAAGAGTACTCCCTAGAAAACTGCCAATATAAGCTACTAGTATTTGGTTAGAGGATTTGCTGCCGAGAAAGATCCGTCCACAGAGAGCGCCACACATCCCACTGGTGGTGGTGGATGCCAATGCGTGCATGAAGCATGGTTGGTGTCGGTAATTTTTACTTGGCACACCTCGCATTCTGCATATATGCCGGTTCCACACGTACATTTGTGAAGTTCCACCAAAATGCAGCTGAATAACGCTGTTTGCATAGATAATGAAAAAGCATGATTACATTATAGGGGCACTAGTTGATGAAACACACAAAATAAATAGAAGAAAATATTGCGATAGTGTCATAGTATGCCATGATGCAAGGGCGAGATGGGCCATGCGACGCCTCATACGTTACGCCTCATACTGCACATTGTCCCAAGTCTCCCAGATACACCTTCTGCCAGTGATGAACATCAGTGTACAGCGGTAGTACAAGGAGGCGCCTTGAGACATTCAAATCTCTATTTTTGTACATATCAACTAAAATTAAGCACCCTAGTTTGGAGAAACGCTTAAACATTAACAATGGGACTAGTTGATGAAGCATACTCCCTTCGTTTCTAAATATAAGTCTTTTTAGTGGTTTCAAATGATACAACATACAGATGTATATAGACATATTTTAGAGTGTAGATTCATTCATTTTGCTGCGTATGTAGTTCCTTATTGAAATCTCTAAAAATACTTATACTCCCTCCATTCCTAAATATAAGTCTTTGTAGAGATTCCACTAGGTGGACTACATATGGAGAAAAATTAATGAATCTAAACTTAAAATGCATCTATATACATCCGTATGCGGTTTATAGTGGAATCTCTACAAAGACTTACATTTAGGAACGGAGGGAGTAGATTAACCAAGAGAAGCACTTTCTTTATCTACATTGGAAATGAAATGATAGAGATGACACTCGCTCTATTTTAACTATATTAATACTTCATTTTATCAGTGACACTAGGGTCGAGCAGGTGGCAAACAAGGTGTACCGTGCGTCCCAAGGATGGAGGCTGGGGGTGCTTAGACTGGGATGCTGAAGCTGGCTCTTTCAGTCACCAACATGGATGATTCAATTCATGGGACCTTTTGGTGCAGTTCACCTAAAATGAAGCAATGTCCCGTGAGCTAGCAGCTTCTTCTTCAAAAAAATTAAGAAAAGGGCTCCAGCCCCGGTTCCATTTCCATCAGAAAACGAAACCCACAATGCTTCTTCTTCATTAGTTACAATAAAATTGAGCAAGATCAAGGTTGGTTGTGAAGCTCCTGGAATGCTCAAATATAATTTGGATATCATTTGTGCAGTTCAACTAAGATCGAGCGTGAAATGTATATCTCTATTTGCACAAAAAGGTGGAAAGGAGAGTGACTAACAAGTGATGAAACATGCATCAAATGAAAAGAAGCATGTTCCTTATCTGAATGGCAATCCTACAAGGACAATAGCAATTTCTAAAGCAGTGGCATTGCTAGATATTAGTGTGGGCATTAGGATTACTATGAAAACCGTTAAATATGACATTACTTTGGGCACGGGAGAGTAGGCGGACCAGGACAGTTGCATTTCTAATGAAAAGAACCAACTTATCTTAATGGGAAATTTAGCAGGACATGTAAAAAAGTGCCATAGATTCATATTACTGGAGGCATTACATTGAAAACAACATTGGTTTAACGTGTCCTTACTTTTAACAGTGCGACTGCTACATTTTACCAGTGGCATTACATAAGAGTGGCTCGGGGCAACAAACATCAGAACAAGATATCTGGGTTGGTCCCATTTTTGTTCGGTATAGCCACCTTATACTATGTGAGGCTAGCAAATCTAGTGCTGGACTTACTCTGTTGACTTGTCCCCCAGTCCCCACTTTCTTTCCTCTTTCAACCAATAGATCGGGTTTATATTGAGTTTGTACTGCGTTTCCCTTTATTTCCCTATTAGACCTAGAGACCAGTTGGATAGCCAGTCTCTGCTACTTTTCGCCCCCATTATTTCCTCTTTCGACCAAGTCCTAGATTCAGGTAACAAATCCTCCCCCACCCCCCACCCCCTTTCTTCCTAGTTTGAACCAAGTAGTACTAGATTCGAGTCCATGAACTAGTTTTACCTCTTAAACATAAAAAAATTAGGTGGTTTTCGAATAGCCGATCGATCCTATCTACGAGGGGCCCTGAGAAATAGTAAAAGATACAAATGAAGCGACGTTAGGAGCTCGGCAAGTAGAGCAAGGCCGGTTTCGAAGGAAGTTATACCTGATGGTCACCGGGATGTCGCTAGGTGGGCGGCGGGAGGCCAGATCTGCCCACACTACGGCGGCGAGGAAGAAGGGGGCGGAGGCCCTCCCTCGCTAGCGGTGCTTGGGAGAGAATGGCAATGCAGGTTGATCGGGATGCGCCCAGCAGTGGGAAAGAGCCGTCACCGAGGACGACTGCGTGAATGTTGCACCTTCTCACCTTCCCCGGCGGAGAGGATCCGGCTGGATCTGTGACCAGCGGTGAGCAGAGAGAGAGAGAGTGTGTGACCACCACTGTCGTGTGTAGATCTGGAGAGGCCGAGACAGTGTGAAGAGAGCAACACTAGCAAGAAAGCGCGGAGACTCCTGCCTATATAGTGGAGTAGTACTAGTTTTCTTTTGTCTACCGGAGCCGGCTTGACCCCGTCAATGACTGTCGAGAAGTCTTCATGCACGTGGCCTGGAGGTGCAGTTGTCGTCATTTTGACCTGAAGTGTCGGATTATAACATATAACACGAAAAAATGCCACATGAAAAGAAATCATAACCTCACTGCCCAAAGGAGACAACATGAATCCCCATGGATAAACTAGATGAGGAACAAAGCTCAAATTGAAGATAAACTCGTAGAAAAGGGGTCCGTCGATAGATGTCCTAATTAACATAGCCGGCTTGACCTAGATGGCAGCCGAGTAGTCTTCATGCATGTGCCCCAATGACTAGCCCAACTCAGTTGTCGCTGTTTAACCCTCGAAGTGATCCGAATCACATGACACCTAATTTTACGAGATGGCAAGAAACTTTTTTTTAGATTTCTCACCACAACTACAGCCATGTACAAGACAGCCTGCACGATATGTAGACGATAGCCAATCCAGGCGTGTCTGCTGGAGTTTGGTCACATGCATGGACGAATTGATCTTCCGTGTCTTGCAGGGATCGTCCAGGCACCAACGTAGTACAACACTTCTCTAGTACTATCGCTCGTCTCCCTCTTCTATTAAGTCACCCGACTTGCGGGGCCGGGGAGTGCCTATGGTCGGTTCTCAATTGTCGTCCCACATGTTTGTGCAAACGCAATATGATGCGTGTTCCATTCGGAGAGCAACGTGCCAGACCGACCGACCGTCTGGGGTGCAACGCGAACGCGACGGGCGTGATGTATACTTCATACATGTGTACCGCCATTTTCTAGAGGCTTTGCTCCATGGCGCAATCCATGGATACAAAATTAGTATATTGTGTACTATTTAAAAGTCGAGGGCGGGGATTTTCCTGCGTGGTAGGAGGCGGGGCAGTTTCGCCTAGTCGGTTCGACAGAGACGCGAGAAGACGAGGGAGTAGGCTGCTGCAAACGTAGGGCTGTGGGATTTGACAGCGAGTTACTGCTGGACAGGTGGGGCCCCGTGATTTAACTTGCCATTATCATTTTAACTGCGGCGCTACGACCAGCGTGAGTCTCCCGATTCTCGACCACCTCCATACAGGTGCCTCTCCCAATGCTCCACCATGTAGTAGAGGCTGGCTCTTGCATGAGAGCCCACTTCTCCACTTTTTCCTTGCCTCTCTTTCCTCCACATATGCAAAAATTCCATGTAAAGTGCACTATTGTACTTAGGTTGGTCATAATGGAGAGTATCATATACTAGTATCATGCATATGATACTTTTGTATGATACTACATCCGTAATGCATAGTATCATGTGTTGGTATGATAGGATAGTTTATTTATTGTCATGCATGACACATAGTAGCACATCATTTAATATGGTACTACAGTATCATATTATGATACTCAACTCTCTCTTTTCTTCATTTAATTCGACGTCACCTCATCAAGATTTCATAGTTGGCATGCATGATACTACTCCCATTACAAGCTTGCCACATAGGCATAAAGTCTGATGTGGCAAGTTAATCAAGAAGAGAGAGACTAGTTTGGTGACCCAAGGAAGAAACGGTGCTAAGCGCGTGTACCTAGGTGAAAAGGCAATTTTGAGTCTATAGCTAATTAAATGAAGCAAACTTAGCGACAACATTTCATTGGAAGAGGTCACTCCTTGGAAAATGCAATAAATACTAGTGCTCCCTGTGTCCCATAATATAAGAACATTTTTGGCACTACACTAGTGTCAAAAATGTTCTTAATATTATGGGACGGAGGGAGTACGAAGAAAGAGATAGAGAGGAGTAAAAAAAATACACTTATAGCCAACCTTATAGCTAACCTTGCTGTAGTATGAGTGACTAAGTGATGACTATGTATGACATGCCAACATCAGATAGCCTAACGCACCGTGTTAAATCTCCAAGGGTGCGACCGCGCGAGCGACGCGGCGGTCATGGTAGGCGCGACCATGATACGGGCTGCTGGCAGCCCTTGGATCTGAGATCAATCGGTCGCATGCTAAGTTGCTGAAAATTTGCAGAATAACCCTCCAGGATAGGATATTCACCCATAGGTCTAGAATCACGCCATGCAACCGTTCGATCTCAGATCCAAGGGCTCTCGGAAGCCCGTATCATGGGAGAATGGAAAGCCACTACCCTGTCATTCGCACGCTGGTAGTTCGCTCCTACTTGTCAAAGAATTTCAGGGTGCTTAGTTTTGTCAAAGAATTCCAGGATGCTTAGTTTTATTTGAGGGGTGGGTTGTGCTAGACACCATTATTGTGACTAGCCTTTTTAATAGTACTATATGGATAATTTGGCGACGAGCGCTCTCTATATGTACCACCTTTTTTTTAATTTCAAGTTTTGCTCCATGGTCCAATCCATCGATACTACTGTTGTACAAAAGTATACATTCTTTAAAAGGCTAGAGGGTGGGGCAGTCTAGCTTGGTTGGTTTCACAAGAGGCGAGGGCCTTTGTGATTTGACGGATCATTACTGCTGGAAGGCGGGGCCTTGTGATTTGACTGCTCGTATAAATGCACCGATGACCTGAGGAGGAGCAAAGAACCATGCGGTATACTCAAGTTTTCCACTGGAGTAGTACTGTGACGGAGGAGCACGAAACACAGCAGCCCAGTGCCATATGGCGATAAAAATGATCTAATTTGCTAGTCATCTCATTGTTAGCATTGTTCTATTCATTCCCTCAACAACAAAGCATTGTTCTATTCATGCCTCGCAGAGAACGTGACACGTGCGGCGAAACACCCGAAGCAAAAGATGAAACACAGGAGCAAAAGAAGAAGGAAGATTATCACCCCAAATGATCTAATTCGCCGTGGAGTCGTAACTGCTTCTTCATCGCCTCCACGACCTCCATCTCCTTGCGCGTCTCCTCCGCCATCTTCTTCATTCTGTCCATGATGCAGGATTTCTCGACGCGAGCCTTCATCATCTGTTCCACGGCCGCATTACGTACCTTAACAGTAGTCGGGTGCTCGATGCGGAGCTTCACCAACTCCTCCTTCTGTTCCATGGCGAGGGCCTGCAGCATCTTCATCGAGGAACTACTATTCTCATGCACCTTCTTCCAGACGGCGTTCTTCTCCCTCAACAGGTCGATCTCGTGGCAGAGCTTCGCCTTGTCCTCCTGAAGTCGCAGGATTTCGCCGGTCCACTTCTTCTCCGAGGCAATGCTCTTCTTCAGCAGCATCACCAAGCCGGCGGTCAACTCCCCCTGCTTATTGAGCTCAGCAGGCATGTCATTGAGGCTCTCCTTTAGCAACTCCATCAAGCCTTGGATGAACTCCTTCTACTTATTGAGGTGCTTATTGAGCTGATCGGGCATGCCGTCGAGGGATAACGACTCCAGCTCCGCTGGCTCGGCATGTTCGCCTTCGCAGCTAGGGCACTCCTCGGAGCCATCGCCTGCCCGTGAGAGATCTTTCGAGGTCTCTGCGTGGCGGCGAGCCCTCTTTTTTTTCCGCAGCCTTGGTTGCCGCTCCCTTGTTACGAGTAGGTCTCGACCTAGAGCTCTGCTCACCGGCCATGGCAACGATGGACGAAGAAGAAGCACTTATGAGGGAGGAAAGATAGAGTAATTTTCGGTTAGGTAGTTCCCCTTTTTATAACCTAAGTACTACCACTAGTACTAATACATGCATAGTGGGAACACATTCAGGTTTGGTACGTACTAGTAGGTGTGAGCAGGCTTTTGAATGTGATGGGAACAAGGTAAAGATTAATTGATGGTTTTGGTTTCGAGGCCCGAAACGGCTCCGGATGAGTTTAGCGGAACAAAAATTTCAAGTACTACATTGCTCAAATGCGTAAATATTATGTTACTGTCAAAAATTGGCAAAAAATACAAAGGAGACCCATGGAAGTACTACTAGCAACCCATGATTTAACTACTCGCATGCGCGCAGTGGAGTAATAATGTCTTTCTTCCGCCCTCACGTCCACTCAATTTGCATGCGCTGTATTAATTAACCATCAATGAAGTGAACGACTTTACACGCGTCAAATTATCACATGGGGTGGATCTTGGTACAAAATTGCATCCGCCCGTTTACCCGCGTGTGTGTGCGAGGGAATGAGTGCATGCGTGGCGTGCGTGCACATCTTCGCTTCGTGCATGTACCGCCAGTATGGCTCAGGGAGGACGAGTACATTCTTCTGGAACCAGCAACACGTCATTGTGATCAATCCACGCAAGGAGGTCATGACAACGCCTCCACATGTGCCACGTGGCTTCATGAACTGTAAGAGAGACACTGTGTAGTGTGCCATTGGTATTCTAGTTTACATGTTTTGCACATACTCAGAGTACTAGTAAGGTACACGTGCATTGCACGCATCAGATTTTGCAACCAAATTATGAATAAATACCACACTATAGCATGTAATCTCTGAGTCATATATGCCTGATGTAGCCCTTCGTTTAATTCTTATAGTTCATCTCATTCAAAATCAATTAGTTTTTATAAAAAAGCTAAGAACGCGGGAATAGGAAAAACTTGGGATTATAGTGAAATGTCGTCTTGATTGTGCATAGAAAAAATGCAGAATTCTTTCAAAGAGGTTTGAGTGGATGGGATGTTTCCTATGAAATCTAGTGCAAATGAATCATATCGAAAATTTCCTATGGTTTACAATCCTACGAATCAAACAACCAGGATAGGAAAAATTCCTAATGATTAGAATCCTCCAAAATTCCTTTGAGAATCCTTTGAGTCAAAGAATCCCTTAATCTATTTTATGATTCATGGAATTGTGCATTGTAAAGCATAAAGTAAAAAAATGGCAATTCAACTAGAAAAAAAGTTTGGGTAGTTATGATACGGATGATTCTAGAACAAAAGAGAACCACTGTTGTTTTGAGGTTTGTGCATTATGCTTAAGTTCAACCATGGAGTCTACTAGATTGTACATGTGGCAAAATCCGGTGGGGGGCTAGAAGATGGTGCGAGGGGCCGAGTGGAGGGTTACTATGAAGGAATGCACAAGTGCGACATCGATATTTAGAGAGAGGGGGCAAGAACGTGCGCTGTTGCACGCAGTGGCGGAGCCATGAAAAATAAATGAGCTAGGGGGCCAAGCATTGCTAATCCTTTACGAGGAGGGTTAATTCATGAACTTAAACCATTTTTAGCAGCAATTGTGTAATGATCACATTCATATTAGCCTCGATATATAGTGATGTTAGGGGGGCAGGGCCCTTACTGCCCCCTGTCTTCGCCATTGTGCATGCGTCTGAGAGATGAAGAGGAAGGCATGGATGATGAGAGGGGGATGTTGGATATATAATTAATGTGGGTGTATTAGCTATATATGTTAATCCTCTATAGAGAGGTATAGATTGATCGATGTGGACGTGGGAAAGAGGGTGAGACCTCACTGGATATATCGATTGATCGGTTTGTGTGGAAAACTATGAAAGACCTAGCTATATACACACATACATAGAGGAACATCGATCGTTGCGCATGCACGCGCGAGAGATAAAGAATTCCCGATATGATGGAGAGGGGGATGTGTGTGGGTGTGTGCCTTCATGGGAGACCGACCTGAAGAAAAAGATTGCATGTCTGCGATGGATAATGCCGACTGGTAGTGTGTGTGCATGCATGCACGAGAGAAAGTTAGTGGTACAATTATAAAGAGAAGACGACTGTGTGGGTGTAAAAGACTAGGTGAGGTCATAATCAATGTAAAGTTGAATTCAAATATTTGAATAAGAGATCCTGATGTTTGAAACCCATGCATGAATGAATATAACGGAGATCTGCATGGTGTGGTTTGGAAACGAGCATGTTGTAATGTATACACATTGAACAAGGTCAGACGAATTTGACTTTGAGATACCGATGGCAGACAACATTTGGCCACGTCGCATCCGTGCATGGACACACTATTCTAATTGGAGATGATGGGCGGCTTTCGCATCACATATCTATATCTATACCCCTATATATATATTATATTTTATATTTTTTTATATTGTGTGCGAGTAACTTTAACTTTGAAAGATGGTCGTTGGATGAGGCGAATCCGATGGTCCAAAGATGGTAAATTTGAGCACTACTGGCTGTTGGATATCATCTAGATTCCACCAGATTTCGCCACATGTATAATCTAGAAGACTCCATGGTTGAACTTAAGCATAATGCACAAACATCAAAACACAAGCACTTCTTATTTGTTGTAGAATCTTCCGTCTCAGAATTGCCCAAATGTTTTTCTACATGATTTGCCATTATTTGTTTTTACTTTATGTCTTACAACGCACAATTCCATGAATCTTAAAATATATTAGCTTTCTTATAAAAACTAGATGATTTTGAATGAAATGAACTATAAGAATTAAACGAACGTCTACATCATGCATATATGACTCAAAGCTTACATGCTATAATGTGGTATTTATTCATAATTTGGTTGCCAAATCTCATGCGTGCAATGTACATGTACCTTACTCTAGTCTAAATGGTGTTTATGTGTGTGTTGTGCGTGTTGAGGTGCAAATTGTCTTTTGGGGGGGGGTACACGTTAAGCTTGTTCTTCCAAAATTTCAAGCCGTGCCTTGTTATACCAAAAATTCAAGCTAGCGTCTCTGTCTATCGTGCTGCGAAACTCCCACCTCTTCAACCCGCGGCTTGTTAGCCTGAAATATTTAAGATATATCTTTGGCTCGTCGTGCTCCAACAACTACGTCCATCTCAACCCGCGCCTTGCTATTCTGAAATTACAACATGCGCGAAAACTCCCACCTCCTATGAAATCCCAACACGCGAAATTCCCGTGGTATCCCTGAACCGAAAGAAGCGCCTCAAATCGGTGGGGGCACTTTTCTAACTTACCCCACATTTCGAACAAGCGTGTCCCAAAGTCATGGTTCCCCACTGCCATCCCATCCACCCACCCATTTGTACACCGAGGCCGCGAAAACCCGTGACAAAACCCCACACCCTGCTCCGTCCGCCACCCAGCCGGAGCCTCTTCCCCGACGACGTCATCCACAGCAACACCTCGATGTCCCTCATCCACCGTACCAGATGAGGATCCGTCGTCAATCTCGTCATCCCGCCGGTTCAGCCACCCCGTCCTCCACCTCCAAGAAGCTTCCCCAACATTCCCGTCGTCTTTCGCGCCACCTCCATTCCCACACCGTTGTCTTCACCTGCACCACCAGAAGAGCATCATCATCACCGTTTCCTCGGATGAAGCTGCGGCCTAATCGGCACCACCAAAGAGGTTGTACACTAATCGCCGCATTTTCTTCTTGATTCGATCTCACGGTGTTGTCCGCGCTCGATCTCGACCCGACACGACGCGGTTCCATTCACGCCGGCATCACTGGCCACTTCCTCCACGGTGTCGCTCCCTCGGCGGTGATGTCCACATTAGTAGGAGTTGCTGCTGCTTTAGATCTCGCTCTCGCTGCTGCTCTGCTCTTGCTCTCGGTCTCCTGCCTGGTCTGCTCTTGCTATTGCTCTTTCTCGCACTACTGCTCTCGCTCTTGCTCTTGCTTGCGATGCTCCTCCGATTTAGCTACACTTCAGTCGACTGAATCGACTTTTGGGTCAGTCGATTTTTAGGGGGTGGGGGGGCTCGCCGGAGAGGTACCCCACTATCTATCTTAGGGTTCAGGGTGTGGGCTATGGTCACTGGCGTTGGCGGGGCGATGGCGTGGGGATCGCCGGAGAAAAAACTCGGCACGGGGGGGGGGGGGGGGGGGGAGGGGCCTAGAAGGATGGGCGGGGCGGCGGTGGACCGGCGGTGGGGAGTGTTTTCGGGGCGGGCAGGGCGGCACACTATCGGCCGTGGGCGGCGGGGGGGGGGGGGGCTGCTGTTTGGCCGGTGGTGGCTGGCGGCTCAAAGGGGTGGAGGTTGAAGATGAACCGCAGGCCCTTGATTTCGTATCCAACGGCTGCAAAATCGGCTGACCAGAGATGAAAAAGTCAGTCGACCGACGTGTAGCCTCACCTTGCTAGTGCGTTCAATTTCGACAACAAAATTCAGTTTCGACAGCAAAATTTAGTTTCGACAGTTAAGTTCAGTTTTGATAGTTAAGTTCAGTTTCGACAGTTAAATTCAGTTTCGACAGTTAAGTTCAGAGATGAGCGGCTGATGTATTTTACATCTAGCACTTTGTGGTTATGTATTTTACGTCATGTATTGGAGATGCTATTAGAATTCCACTCAGGTTAACGTTGTTCATTGTCTCTCTTGTCCTGCTTCAGCCTCGGCGTCGTACAACTCACCGGAGTTGCTCCAACGACGAAACTCTCCATCACAGTGGAGCAGTACCTCGGGCTCCATCTCCATACGCCTAAGATCTTCTTCCCCTTCTCCGACAGCCAAGTCAGCCGGAGCATCCTCACTGGCCAACCCAATCACGCTGAGATCGACATGGCTTCGCCAAAGAGGTTGTACACTTGTTGCATCTCTTTTTTACTCTACATCTTATATATATTGTCCACTGAGCACTCGTAGTAACGGGAAATACGATTATTTTATCCTACTATATGACAAGCAGTGAGGTACCAGGCAACTTAGCTATCTGTGATGGACTCTCTTGAACGCCATCATTATTTATCTCCGCGCGTATGAGTTGTGCATTTGTCGATGGGCCTGGGAGTTGAGCTAGTATGGCAGTGGCCTGGGTCCAAAGTAATAGAAGTAGCACAAAAAACATTTTTTTAGTGTAGGATTTTCCTTGCTCAAGCCTGCCTACTAGGATCGCCAGTGCTTGAATGGAAAAGTGAATGAAAAACATAGGAATTGGAAAGTTTCCTATGGTACTACTTTTCATGAATTTGGTGCAAAGGAATGGAGCAAAGGAAAATTGTAGGATTTGTTCCTTTAGTGTCTCCTTGAAAGAAAAACTGTAGGAATTCTAATTTCCACTTCTCCTCCTTTTCATATTCCTATTCATCAAGCATAAGACTAAGAGATAGTAGCATAATAGCATTATAACCGTACATTTTCTTGTGGTTTGACTTAATCTCACCATGCTTTTTTTGCATCCTGTGATCTTCCAATTGTTGTGAATCAAACACCCAGATTGGCAGAAATCCTGTGTTTTTAAATTCTCTGTTTTGCACGTGCATTCCTATCCTATTCCTGTCTATTTCCTATCCCTGCATTGTTAGAATCCTGAAATTCAAACAAGACCTTACTCAATTACTTCTGTTACAGATATGTGTCAAAGAAAACCTTGTGTGGTCTTTCCTGCTCCTGCGGCACTGTGTTCCACCCTAGCTCAGCTGCTCCAACGACGGAAGGGTTCACCACAGCAGAGATCCGCTCTCTAGACTGTCTTTCGCCGCCTCAGATCTTCTTCCCCGCCGCCGGTAGCCACGACAACTGCATTACATCATCAACTGAGCAGATGACCTTGAGAACTACACGGGTCCGCAAGAGAGGTCGCACTCTTCCGTGTCTGCTTACATTATGTGTCGCTTAATATGATGGCATGCTACATTATCGTCATGTTCACCTATTAGACTTCGAGTCAGGTCCAAACTAATGCTGAAACTTGTGTTTTTAAATGGTTGTGGGGTACATATTGGGGCAGCAATCAGTACTATCTGTCTACTATCTGGTTAATCTCCGGTGTCTACTATGAGTTTCATGTTGGGTGCAAACAAACATTAAAGGAGCCATTATCTGTATTTTTTAACTAAAGCTATTATCTGCATGCTATCATTGGTTTTGGGTCTATCCAAAGTTTGCTACCATCACTCTAGATTTGTGCATGCACTCTTTACATAATCTCACTATGTTTTATTCCTATGCATGCCAGTTATTGTACACAATGGAACTGATCATGTAGAGCAAAAGATACGAGCCTTGCGTGGCAATAAAATTTCATGCAGAGGTCATTCCATGGTGGGCGCAAAGGCAGCCCCCTCCACCCATTTTGGATCGTAATCAAGAGGAAGATAACTGTTCTAAGGGGGATTTAGAAGGAGAAGACCACTCCTATTTAACCAATGAGGTCTTCGCTCTAAATTGGCATGCTGATGTTGGTAATATCATGCATATGGTGCCTTGCATTGCTTACTGTATACATTAAAGATGTCATCTGCTTAGGTTAGACATGTTTTGTGTCAATGCCAATTTTTTAGTTTCTTTATCGTATATGTGAATCATGCAATGCCATCTTGTCTAGCCAGGCATCATATATGTGAATTTTGCAATGCCACCCTGGTTAGCCAGTCATCTTATATTTGAATTATATCATGCCATCATTTTTTATTATGTGTAAAATTTGTCAACAATTTTAGTACATTCAATTACTCTTCCTGTGCATCAGTCATTCGGCACGGTCATGGAAAAAAATCTGGAGTGGAAACAAGGTCTTCAGAGCAGACAATGCTATCTAACGAAGCGCATGTCTTGCTGGTTACCGATAGCTCCTCAGAGGAGGATTCAGAGACAGATGACCAGTCATATTCCCCCCCCCCGAGGTGCATGCCCTAACTTGGCAGGTTTATGTTGCTCATATCGTGCGTATGGTATCTTGCATTGCTATGTCATTTGCTTAGTTTAGACATGCTTTGTGTGAATGCCACCTGTTTAGTGTCTAATTACCATATATGTGAATTATGCAATGTCATCTTGTTGCAAGACATTATATATGTGAATTATGCAATGTTATCTTGTTGCAAGGCATTATGTATGTGAATTATGCAATGCCATGCTTGTATATTCAACTGCTCTTCCTGTGCATCAGCCATTTGAATTCGTGATGGAGAAATCTGGAGTGAAAACAAGGTCTTCAGAGCAGACAATGCTACCTGCTGAAGCAGATATCTTGCTGGTTACATATAGCTCTTCAGAGTAGGATTTAGAGGCAGATGACCAGTCCTATTATCCCCCTGAGGTGTATGCTCAAACTTGGCAGGGTTATATTACTCATATAATGCATATGTTGTATTGCAATGCTTAGTTTTTACATCATATACACAATATTGAATGCCATCTCCTTAGTTGACACATCATATATGCGATTGCCCTCTGCTCACTTCCTTAGTATATAAATCATATGTTTGAATTATGCCATGCCATGATGTTTACATAGACAGCATGTTTCTGAATTATGGCATGCCAACCCATTTTCTAAAGACATAATATAGTTATATCATCTCATCATGTTTACATAGTCATCATATTTTAAATTATGTCATTCTATCCGTGAATTATATCATGCCATCATGTTTCCATCGACGGCATGTTTGTGATTTATGGCATGCCAACCACTTTAATAGACACATCATATAGTTATATCATGTCGTCCTGTTTACATAGTCATCATATTTTGAAGTATGTCATTCTATCATGTTTAGTTAGCCATCATACATGTGAAATTGTGTCATGCTATCCTGTTTAATTAGCCATCATATATGTGAAATTATGTCCTGCTATTCTATTTGCTTAGACAACATAAATGTGAATTATTTCATGCCATGTTTTCTTCCCTACTATCCATTGCACCTGTCTATCTTACAATATCTGTACATTCAATTACTTTTCTTGTTTATCATCCATTTCAATTGGAGGGAGTGATGGCAGTATCTGTGGGAGTAAAAACACGGTCTTCAGAAAAGATCGTGCTACTTGTCGATGCAGATAGAACCACGGTTGTACTTGCCCAAGAACCAGCCCCACCACACATAACCCACACTCATGCAGATTGTACCCCTACGCAGTTGGACGGAGAACCAGCTACACCCCTTCTAACCCCAACCCCAGCAGATAGACACCCAGTTCCCATTGACACAACAATGTCTCCACCACAGAGCACCCAAACACGAGAAGTTAGTAAGGCAACTGCAGTGCCCAAATCACGAGGACCACCACTCCAAACATGAAGTCAATGCTTAAAGCAGATGAAGAATTGTTCTCAGGTCAGGTTCTGTAGCTATGGTTCATACTACTTTGCTCTTGCATCACTGTATTTAATGATACTAACTAATTTCAAATTTGAAGGATGCAATTGAAACTCCAACGGTGCGACAAGTATGTTTTAAACCTGTTTCTTCAACGTGTTTGGTTGTTTGCTGTTGTAACTTGCTCTATGTTGATTTCAGTTTCAATTGAATAAACAGTTATGTTCTCATGCCATGCACATTACAAGTGTTGTTATTGCTGTGTAGTTTCCCACACTTATATTTTGTCTATGCTGCTTTGTCCTAAATAGATATGATTCGAACTGTATCTATCTTGATTTGGCAACATAAACTAGAATGATATAGACCATATAGTGACCATACTACATAGATATATGTTTGTTTCATGATGTTATCATGTCCACCTTACTACTGAACTGGTTTACCAAAATGAGTTTCATATACTACATTGTAAACCTGAGATGTGTTTGTTTGTTTCTCTTTTAGAACGCGGATAAAATATTGGAGAAGAGTACCCTGTTATGAAATGGTAAAGGAAGTAATGCAGATAAGGTTCAAGATAGTGAGACATCCCTGTTGGTCTCCAAGAAAGCTGATAAAAACTATATTGAAGACACTAAGACAACCCCAAAGTCCTGTCTTGATGTATTGTTCGAGTTACAGGCAACCACTTCTGGCACCAGCTCTTCGAACTCGTTGCCTGAATCAGCTTGGCTTCCTGAGTCTCAACTTCAAGTTGAAAGACATTGATCAGATGTTATGCGACAGGAAGCCGAAGGACTGAGGAAGTCCCTACAGAATTCAAATGCATACTTTCTGGTGCAATAGCAAGTGCTGGAGGACTTAAGCGCCAAACAAGAGAAAGTTAATAAGCTTGCTAAGCATCTTGCCAGCATTATGGGTACCCAGGATATTGTTTCTTGAGCTCTTCTGAAGTGGTTTTAGTTCTGGACCTGTTTTGCTGCGGCGTTTATATGCTGTTGTGTTCCCTATATTTTCACTGGTGGCGAACTTTGATGCCCAGTGGATATAATATGTGTAATAGCTGTGATAGCCTAGTGTAAGTTGCTTGCTTATTTATTTCCTTATTGTCTTGTTTATTTGTTTGCTTGTAGTCAGTGCAGTTCTTTTTCCGCGGTTTGCTAGTGGCTCAATAACCTATTTTTTAAAACTAGGCCATAATAACCATGGGCTAATACTTACTGTAGTGACACTGGGCCTCCTACGGGCCGTAGAAACAGTGGGCCTCCTACGGGCCGTAGAAACAGTGGGCCTTCTACGGGCCGTAGAAACAGTGGGCCTTCTACGGGCCGTAGAAACAGTGGGCCTTCTACGGGCCATAGAAACAATGGGCCTTCTACGGGCCGTATCATCAATGGGCCTTATATGGGTCGTATGATCGATTGGCCAAACATGGCTTAAGATTTTTGTCAGTAAACCCCACGCGACGGGAAGTATCATAATAAAGGATGTTAATGCTACTACCCCCATCCATGAGTACCTTAGTGAATTTGTATCCACCAACTTGAGGCGCTACCACCAAAGCCAAGTGACCCGGATTATCAACCCGGGGCGGGTGATCCTCTCGACTCCACATAATGGGTTGCTCGGACCACCGCAAGTAATAGGGAACTGCCGGTTCAACGATGTTCACATCCCTTTTATGAAGCTTCTGATCCCGCTTGCATAACCTTGTGGTGAAAACGTGATACTGCCCACTATTCAACTGCTTCGGATGACTTTGATATCCAGAGTGCTGCTGGTGCTGACCCCCATGACCAGATTGTTGATTGTAACCACCCTGATTACCCTGATGGTTTTGATGACCCTGGAAGCCGAAATTAGAACTGCCACCACCGTAACCCGGGCCATGAGAACTACCACTACCAGAACCTGAGTCGTCGCCCGGCCCACGGTTGTTTTGGAATAAATTAGAACTTTTGAAAGCCCTCATAATTGAACAATCTTTCCAAAGGTGAGTGGCTAGCCTCTCCTTCATGCCATGCTTTGGGCAGGGCTCATCCAGCGACTGCTCAAAATTGGGACCTGATCCACCAGTCCAAGGAGGCGGCCTCCCCTTACTATGTTGATCATCATTATGCGTATTGGTCTTAGCCACAAAATCTGAGTTACCATCAGCCTTGCACTTACCGTTGCCCCCCTGACTCGCCGGGTTATGCTGCGGACTCTTGGTGTTGCCACTCTTCTTTCCCTTTCCCGGCTTTTCATCATCAAACTCGGGGTCCTTGGTACCATCAGAGTCGGCATATTTAATTAGAGCCGCCATCATCTCCCCCATGTTATTGCAATCACGCTTCATCCGCCCTAGCTTCTGCTTAAGAGGCAAAAAATGGCAATTTTTCGCTAGCATTAGGATTGCTGAGCCGGCATTGATGTTTTCCGATGAATGCAGGATAGACTTGACCCGACGCACCCAATGGGTTGTTGACTCGCCCTCTTCCTGGACGCAAGCATCCAAATCCACAATCGACATGGGCTGTTTATAGGTATGTTTAAAGTTTTGGATAAACCAGGCCTTTAGCTCGTTCCATGACCCGATGGAATTGGCAGGCAGCCCTTTTAGCCAAGTACGGGTCGTCCCATCCAGCATCATGGTGAAGTATTTGGCACACGCAACATCGCTGACTTCCAACAGTTCCATGGCCATCTCGTAACTCTCAATCTATGCCTCAGGAGGTAAGTCGGCTGTGTAATTAGGCACCTTGCGAGGTCCTTTGAAATCCTTAGGCAGACGCTCATTCCGTAGAGCCGGCACCAAGCACGGTACACCTGTAGTTCTAGAGGTCACTCCCGCCTCCACCGAAGCCATCAGATAAACCAGAAGCTGTTGATGAACCGCCTGTTGAGCCGCTTGTTCTGCTTCTCGACATGTCATGTCCTGATCGACCAAACCATGAGCACCATCAAGAGCCGGGTCATGCCCACGCGGCTGGTTACGGTGTTGATCATTTCTTGAAACGGCCGGTGAGTCCATGTGTCTGCTATAGCTCCTGCTTGGGCGAGGGGTCGAATGAATCCTATCTCGACTATAAGAGTACGCCTCCTGTTGTACCAATGTTGTTTGAAGAAGCTCCTTAACCCTCCGTGTTTCAATCGCTGCTGGAGAATCGCCTTCCACTAGGAGAGCCGCCAAACATGTCGATGCAGCGATCATGTTATCCAAGGTGTTGGAATAATGACCCGGTGGTATTGGCACGTGCTGAGGCGGAGTATTATTCAGACGAGGTGGCTCCACCACGCACGGTTGAGCTGGTGCTCTAGCCCCAGGCGCTGCAACCTGGTTTGTCCCCAGCGGGTTACTGGTCCACGCTCCAGGTGTGCAAAAGAGATTTCTCGCCTCATAAACCGGAGGTAAACGAGACTTGTGCCTCCTCCTCATGATTTCGTTTGAAGCGTTTTGATCCAACATAAGCCGGAAAGCCTCTGACTGAATCTGTTGTGCCTAAGCATCCAGGGCAGCTCGCTCTGTGGCCATCCTGACATCCTCTACCGCTAGGTCTTCCTTGGCTAGCGCTACCTCATCACACAGTTTTGCAATCTCCGCATTGTGCTGAGCTTGATTCGCTGGGTTAACCTTTGCTAGCAACAAATCTGTCAGTTTATCCATCAAATCCGTCCAAAGCTGAGCCGGCGGGCGCACAGGGCCTCCTGCCCTAGCTGCCATTGCCGCGGCTGACCCAGAGATCATTGCTGCTGCAGTCGAAGAATTCTGCCCAGGTTGTGTACCGGCCATAAAGATTGCAACCCTGTTTGGCGGCTCATAGGGGTCTGGAATACTGTTGCCATCGGAATAGCCCCCAAGCCTGCCGTCTTGAAGTTGATACAATGAAGTAGTCTCGCCCGTGGACGACTCACCGTCCATGTAGATGGCCGTCTCACCGCCAGACATAGATCCTTCATCAAATTCCGCCCCATGGATGAATCCCACGAAGGCGCGTTTCATGGCGGGCTGAGATCGGGCGGGTCTTGCACGCTGAGCCATCTCGATGATGTCGGTGCAGATGTCCGGCTCAGGGCCCGGCTCATCGATCTTGCCGATGAAGACATGAATTCCGCCGAAGGGGACCCGGTACCCGTACTCAATTCAGCCGGCCTCGGGGCCCCAGCCTGCATCCCCGATGTAGAGCTTGCCGCAACGACTCTTGTTCATCCGGCCCATAGCGTACCCCTTGATCCCTTTGAAGATGCGTGTTAAGAACTCGAAACCACCGTGCGCTGGCCCCATGGTGGGCGCCAACTATCATGGAATAGTCATGACATATGTCCTAGTGTAAGGACTTAGTCGTAGGGCCATCGCAACTAAGTTAGCTTAAAGGGGTTAAATGGAACAAAGGACACAGGAGTTTATACTAGTTCGGCCCCTTGCGGTGAAGGTAAGGGCCTAGTCCAGTTTGAGGTGGTATTGCTTATGTCTTGATTACCAGGGAGCGGATCCGTTTGACCTAGCTTTCGATGTCTTATTTCTTGCCCTGAACTGCCGCCGGGTCATCCCTTTATATACACGGGTTGACACCCAACGGCTCATGGAGTCCCGATCGGCTCATAGAAAACATGTCCGGCTCGGTGACTAACTACACTTTCCTTACAATATAAGTCATACACATATGGCGGTTTACCCTATGGCCCTTAAGTCCCTCTTGGGCCTTCGCCCTGTGGTAAACCGCCATCTTCAATATCCTCTTGGGCTTCATATTGATGAACTACCATAAGTATAACCCGGCCCCTCCTGGGCGGGTCATACCTAATAGTTATATCCCCAACACAAGGCCATAAGCATGTTTTGGTGGCGGCATCATGCGTGGAACTTTCACCCAGTTCAACATAAGACTGGTGAGTAGAACTGTCACTAGAAGATGCCCCCGAGGATCGCCTCCTGGAAGAGCTCCTTCCAACTAGGTTCATCGTGTCTGCGTACAATTTTCCTATGAACAAAAATCTGAATTTTTAGTTCACAAAATTTTCCCAACAAAACTTCACAGAAGTGATAGAAACTACTCCTAGGGATACATAGAGGCCATAGCAAGCATTCAAAGTACTTAGAACACTAAGAATTCAACATGCAAGCTCATCTACAGCAGCACCAAGAGTAGCTAATTATTAAAGTACAAACCACTAAAACTAATTGGACAAATGGTGGAGTCACATACCAAGTAACAATCCCCCGAAATAGTTTCAGAAATGGAGCTTCGAGCTAAGAGATCAAAATCCGCGGGTTTGAGCTCAAGAACACGGGAGAAAGAGCAATGGAGATTTTTCCTGGAGGTAAGTGATGATGTGGGCTAAAGAGATAAGTGAGGGGGGCCCATGTGGGGACCACAACCCATGAGGGCGCGCCTGGGGGTCCTGGCGCACCCAGGTGGGTTGTGCCGACCTCGTGCACCTCCCTTTGGTATTATTTGCACTAGAAATTCAGAAATATTTAGAAAAAAATCTTATCAAGTTTTCAGAGAATTCTGAGAACTTTTATTTTGGGGTCATTTTTTAAAGCACTAGAAATTCAGAAAAGACACAAAACATGGCATTTTGTTTTATTTAACTAGTAAAAACATGAAACAAAAAGTAAGGGCTGAAGGTAGTGTTTACTAAATTCATCAACTTCGTACTGCTCAAAAATGATTAATAAGGTTGATCAGGTCTTTTTAACAACCACTTTCGATTAGCATGAAACCGAAGAACTTTCATGAATCACTAAGTTACCTCAATGGAGATATGCATTTCCCAAACAATAAGCATTTCATATTTCTTTTCGACAGTAGGTAGAGGTATTTGAAAACTTTGAATAGTGATTGTCGGAGATTTTTCAATAACATTAATACCATTCACTTCGAATTGTTTATTCGGAAAGTGCACCATATGCTGATTACCATTAATATGAAAAGTGACCTTGCTTTTATTGCAATCAATGACAGCCCCTGCATTATTCAAGAAGGGTCTACCAAGGATGATCAACTTGTTGTCGTCCTCGGGTATCTCAAGTATAACAAAGTCAGTCAAAATAGTAACATTAGCAGCAACAACGGGCACATCCTCACAGATACCGATACGTATGGTGGTTGATTTGTCAGCCATTTGCAAAGATATTTCAGTAGGTGTGAGTTTATTAAAGTCAAGTCTTTTGTATAAAGAGAAAGGCATAACACTAACACCAGCTCCTAAATCACACAAAGCAGTTTTCACAAAATTATTTTTGATAGAGCAAGGTATAGTTGGTATTCCCATATCTCCAAGTTTTTAGGTAGATTTTTAGAAGTATAGTTAGCAAGCATAGTGGAGATTTCAGCTTCTGGTATTTTTCTCTTATTTGTGATGATGTCTTTCATATACTTTGCATAAGGAGGCATTTTTAAGATGTCAGTCAAGCTAGTACGCAAAAAGACTGGCCTAAGCATTTCATCAAAGCGTTCAAATTCTTCATCATCTTTCTTTTTGGTTGACTTGGGTGGAAAAGGCATAGGTTTTTGAACCCACGGTTCTGTTTCTTTACCGTCTCTTCTAGCAACAAAGTCTCTTTTATCATATCTTTTATTCTTAGGTTGTGGCTTATCAAGATCAACAGGTGGTTCTATCTCAACATCACTATCTGGTTCTTTATCATTATTTGGTTGAGTGTATTCATGAACCTCATCATTATATTTTTTCATTATCACTAGGTGGATATTCATTACCAGATTGAGTTTCAGCATCAGAGATAGAAGTTTCATTTTCATTATCGGGAGGTTTGTCTATTTCAGGTTCACTAGAAGCATGCAAAGTCCTATCATTTTTCCTTTTCTTTTTCTTTTTAGAAGTACTAGGTGCACTAGTGTTATTTCTTTGCTAATCTTGTTCAATTCTTTTTTGGGTGTCCCTCAGGATAAAGTTGTTCCTGAGTCATTTTACCTCCTCTAGTTGCAACTCTAACAGCAAAGTCATGTATATTATGATTCATTTCATCAAGTAATTCTCTTTGTGATTTAGCAACTTGGTCTAACTGGGTTTGAACCATAGAAGCATGTTTTCCAACACCTCTAACATCATTTGAGATTCTAAATAACAAGTCACTCAAGCGAGCAATCATATCATAATTATATTTGAATTGTTTCATAACATTTGCATTGAAGTGGTCTTGTTTTCTAATGTAGTTCTCAAACTCATAAAGGCATTGGATAGGATGCATATTGTGAAGATTTTCATTGAACATCATAAGAGAATTTACCTCTACCACCTTAGGAAGTGGTGGTGTATCAAGCCCATGTATTTCTTCAATAGGAGGTAAATTCTTAACATCCTCATCTTTAATACCTTTTTCCTTCATAGATTTCTTTGCCTCTTGCATATCTTCAAGACTGAGATATAATATACCCCTCTTCTTTGGAGTGGGCTTAGGCGATGGTTCAGGAATAGTCCAATCATCATAATTTTTCAATATGGTATTCAATAATTCTTCAGCTTGAGCAATAGTTTGTTCCCTGGAAACACAACCAGCACAACTATCTAGGAAGTCCCTAGAAGCATCGGTTAGTCCATTATAGAAGATATCGAGTATTTCATTTTTCTTAAGAGGATGTTCAGGCAAAGCATTAAGTAACTGGGAAAGCCTCCCCCAAGATTGTGGGAGACTCTCTTCTTTAGTTTCAACAAAGTTAAATATTTCCTGTAAGGTAGCTTGTTTCTTATGGGCAGGAAAATATTTTTCAGAGAAGTAGTAAATCATATCTTGGGGACTACATAGACAACCAAGAGAAAGAGTAAATCATCACCCTTTAATCAGAATGGAAATAAATTGAGAATAAAGTACATAGTATCGAGTTTTCTCATCATGAGTAAAAAGGATGGCTATATCATTCAACTTAGTAAGATGTGCCACAACAGTTTCAGCTTCATAACCATGGAAAGGATCAGAATCAACCAAAGTAATTAACTTTGGGTCGACGGAAATTCATAATCTTTATCATCAATTAAGATAGGCGAAGTAGCAAACTTAGGATCACATTTCATTCTAGCATTCAGAGATTTTTCTTTATACTTGTGTAATAATTTCTCTATATCATCTATATCCTTAATAGCAAGAATATCTCTAGTTACCTCTTCACTCATAACATAGCGTTCCGGTACCTTAGGCAATTCATATCTAGGAGGGCTAACTCTAGCAAGTGTTTCAGGAGTTTCAGTTTCAAGCTCATCGTCATATTCAACAACATCATGTTGTATTACTCTAGCAATTTGTTCATCAAGAAATTCACCAAGTGGCACATCATCATTATCGATCATGGTACTAGCATCATCATAAGCATCATTCATAGTAGAAGTAGCATCATCAATAACTTGCGACATATCAGAATTAATAGCATGTGGTGGTGGTGTTGCAAGTTTACTTATAACAAAAGGTGAATCTAAAGCAGAACTGGATGGCAGTTCCTTACCTCCCTTCGCACTTGAGGGAAATATCTTAGTCTTTGGATCCTTCAGATTCTTCATAGTGATAAATTGATAATATTCCAACGTGACTCAACAAATATAGCTATGGCCCCCGGTAACGGCCACTACTGGAATCAACTAGTTTGCCATCTGCCAGTTCTTTGCCGTCCGCTAGCGGACGGCAAAGAAGCTCTTTGCCATCAGCTTCCAAAAAGCAGACGGCAAAGAACTGGCTGATGGCAAAGACCAAGTTTGCCATCAGCCAGTTCTTTGTCGTACGCTAGCGGACGGCAAAGAGGGAGGGGCCCCACTGATGAGCTGTAAAAAAAACCTAACGGGCCCCCTCTTTGCCGTCCGCTAGCGGACGGCAAAGAGCAAGAAGGCAGACGACAAAGGGTGGCGGACGGCAAAGAGGGAGGCCCCATGTAACGTTAACGGGGCCGCGCCCCACACCCCCTCTCTCTCTCTTTCTCTCCCACCTCCACCGCCGCGTCGCACCATGCCCCGCCGCCGCCCCAGCGCCCCCCGCCGCCGCCCCAGCGCCCGCTGCCGCCGCCCCGGTGCCCCCCCGCCCCGTTGCCCCCGCCGCCCCCACCGCCCTGCTGTTTGGGCGCCGCCACGCCCCGGCGCCCCGGCACCTCCGCGCCCCGCCGCCCCGGCCGGTCCTGGCGCCGCCGCCCCAGGCCGCCCTGCCCCCCTCCTCCGCGCCCCGCCGCCCCGGCCGGGCCCAGCGCCAGAAAAAGGTCTTGATAACACATAAGTAAAGGGGATCACAACAGTTTTCGAGGGTAGAGTATTCAACCCAAATTTATAGATTCGACACAAGGGGAGATAAAGAATATTTGAAGGTATTAGCGGCTAAGTTGTCAATTCAACCACTGTCGTGGTACTAAGTCTGACAGTAAGAGTAGGGTGTACGTATGAGGAGGCAAGGCCCTAGCTACGGTGAAGTTTTACACACGAGTTTACAAGTTCAGGCCCCTCTCGGAGGAGGTAAAAGCCCTATGCCTTGGTGCCTTGAGGTGGTCGACTGGAATATGGTGTGTGTGTGTGTGTGTATTACAGGGGGTCCGAACCCTTGTGCCAGAGGAGGGGGTGGCTTATATAGAGTGCGCCAGGACACCAGCCATCCCCCGTTATAGGGTTCAATGTACATTAAGACAGGGTGTTACTGGTAACGCCAGCTATAAAGAGCTATTAATGATCTTTAAGACTACTGAGTGAAAGCCTGACCATTGCCGTCCTGAGTGACTCTAGGTCTTCTATACTCCGAGTGGTTTCTTGTATGGTCGAGTGACTTCATCTTGGTCGGGTGGGATTGGAGGTATCCGAGTGAGGTAATTGGTCGAGTGGATTGCACTCCATGGTTACTTCATTTGGTATCTCTTTTTATACTTTGAATGTCCTTGATTCTAGGGGTAGTGACCTTGGGAAGGGCGTATAGGTCAGGCCTATAACCCTAACAAGGTCCATGGCATCGTCATTAGCCCCCGAATGGATTGAGGTCTGAGTGGAAAGAGAGTTGAAGTTGATCATGTCCTGATTTTTATGCTTTGTAGGCATTCTTACTGAGTTCGGGAATCATCCTGAAACTTCAAATTTATTTCAGTCGAGTTGATCGATTCAGAGGTTGTCGACTGAACTTATACTGGCAGTCTTCAAGTGTTGATATGGCATGAAATCTTCGGCGCGATTGGTTACTCTGTGGTTCCCGGATCTCACAGGATTCAAAACTTTGGGGAAGCGCGCGGGACGGAGCACACCGCAGTAAACAGGGTGGATAAACAGGGGCGCCTCGATTCTTGCACCACCTTTTTCGCCATGTATCGGACGCGCTACTGTTGCGGGATTTGACAGTATTGCTCGGGCCCATGCATTAGCCCCTCGAAAGCAGGCTCATAAAAGGCGTCGAGGCTGGTGCGTTTGCACCATGCGCCCTATTCCCCTTCTTCTTTCTCTGCTTCCCTACTGGGTCCTCCTCCACTCTCGACGCCACCGCCCCGCTCGTGCATCGTCCGCCGCAATGGTTAAGGACAAGACGGTGGCCATGGAGCGTGCGAAGAAGGCGACGGCGACGGAGAAGGGCAAGAAGATGAGTCGGGGGTCATTGTCGAGGTCCGGATTGCCGACTGGCTGGATCCAGGTGCACTTGATTCGGTCCATGCTTCCGAAAGAAGATCTGGAGGATATGGCCGCCGCGGGCTTGATCGTTAACGGATCTTGGAGGCTTCCGAGGAACGAGATCGAGCCTCAGCCACGGGAGGGTGAGTGCGTCCTCCTCGCAACTCATGTCGACCATGGTTTCTCTCTTCCTCCTCATCCCTTCTTCCGGGGTTTCCTGAACTTTTTCGGTGCCCAACTTCACCATTTCTCTCCCAACACTATCACATACCTTGCTGCATATGTTTCTTTGTGCAAAAACTTCTTGGGTTGTAGACCGCATTGGGGTCTATTCAAACATATCTTCACTTGATGTTCCCAATCTATGAAGAAGGCAAATCCGATTGACAAGAGGACGCACATGATTCAAATGTGCGGGGGTTTAAGGATTCAGATGAGGGTTAGGAGTACTTTTCCCCCTATGACACTTTCCGAGTCGGTTAGGGGATGGCAGTCGACCTGGTTCTACTGCCAAGATATTCCGACTCCCGGTCAGTCGACCGGTCTTCCCCCCTTCACCATGGATCGAGTCGAGCAACCTTCTTCATTGATCGTGTCTGCAGCGGAGAAAGTAGAGGTGTCCATGCTAGTCGAGCGGGTAGTCCAATTGGTCCGTGAGGGCATGACTGGCATGGATTTATTGGAAGTGTTTCTCAGTCGATGCATCCAGCCACTCCAAGCTCGCGCTCATCAAATGTGGATGTATTCGGGCACCAATGACACTGCTTGGGTCCACCCAGAGGAGGTCACCGATGAGATAGTGGCCCAGTGGCTGAAGGGCATTACTAGAAACAAAGACAACCCAGGGGGTCTAGAAGAGTTGTCCCATTCGGCGCTGAAAGTGAGCCGGACAAGGTCTGTTCCTTGTTACCGAGTGTCTTTTCATTCTGACTTGCAACCATCTTTGAATCTGACTGATGTTTGTTTAACTTCTTGCCTTGCAGATTTATACTGAGATGTACTTGATGTCGAACAGGGAGCAAGTCCAGGAGGGAGCGAAGACCATGGACGAGAGTGCCGACTGGCAATCCCCCGACGACGATAATGAGGAAGAGAGTGATGAGTCGGACGATGATGAAGAGGTCGACTCACCACCTCGCGCAGAACTCTGATCCAAACAGTCTCACGATCCTGCAGGTGGGCATAATACGGCAGCTCCTCCAAGCACATAAGTGCAGAAACGCACTCGGACTTCGTCTCCGGAGCCGTCTGAAAAGGTCACCAAGCAGCCCAAGGTTGCCCCTTCAAAGCCTCAGAAGACCTTGCCCGGGATCAAGATGGGTGTTCCCGTAGCTTCTGTGTATGTGTTTTATCTTTCTGCACGTTATCGTTGACTCATTCCTCTCCTTGACCGAGTGAGTTCTGAATCTTTCAGTGCTGCAACTTCTGGGACCTCCATGGACATTGACAAGGCTCAAGATGATGAAGAAACTGAAGACGCGGCCACTTCCGAAGCGGGTAAGATTCTGCAATCTTGTGCTTATTTTGTTGGTTGGACTGTCGATCGCCTGAGCTCTTATGGTCGAATTTTGTGCAGCCCCACAAGATGTCATTGAACTTCCAAACGATGACAAAGAAGTGCCCCAGAAGAATACGGGAAGGAAGGGCAAGACTTCGAGCAGGAAAGCGCCTGCTAGCCAGGTGCCTCAGTCGACATCAGCGCCGGAAACAGTGATCCAGCAATCCGGAGATCCAATTCGGGCCTCTGTTTATTTTGCCAATCCTGTGTCGACTGACCGTCCTTCGGCGTCGAATGCTCAAGTCCCTGCTCCATCCGTGCAACTCCATGCCTCAGATCCTCTGGTTGCTCCGGCTGTTCCAGCAACTCCTCTCTTTGTTACCCATCATATTCCAGAAGATCCGGTGGGTGCTGCTAAGGAAGCTATACTCCAAGCGGGTTTTATGATGGACCAAATGAAGCTGGTGCATGAGGCTAGCAAGGATGCCTACGATGCCAGCTCTACTCTGCAGATCAATGTCAAGGTGAGTTGATTTCGGACTGAACAGAAACTGCTGCTTTATTATCCGTAAGATGTCTGTGGATGAGCGTTTGGGAACCTTTTATGTGCTTCTATCATGAGTCTGCACTTTATATCCATTCACCCACTGGGTGTTTTTAACTTTAGCTGAATAATTCTTCCACTTGAGTCGACCAGGTGTAGTCGAGTGTATCTCTGAACCAGTGGGGGCACGCAGAGTGCACCCACTGGGTGTAGTCCCCGAGACCATCGTTGAATGTTTGATTCGGCGGGGGTCTTTATCAAATGTCTCTTACAGTTCTTTCACTCGATGGAACAGATTGAGCCAAGTGGTATCCAGACCAGTGGGGGCACGCAGAGTGCAACCACTGGGTGTAGTCCCCGAGACCGCAGTCGACTACGGGCAGACGGCTGGGGTTTGAGAATCTCTCTTCTTCTTATTTTATTTATATATATTTATATATATATACTCATGCTGGGTAGACCATGCCAGGTGGTAAATCGGACCCGTGGGGGCACACCAAGTGCACCCACTGGGTGTAGTCCCCGAGACTACTGTTGAATGTTTGATTCGGTAGTAGTCTTAGAACACTTTCTGTTGTGATTGACTTTTGTTTCTGTCGATTGACGTGTCTTATTTGTTGACTGCGGAAATCTTGTGAGCAAGGGGCCCAATTTGCTGAGTTGGAGAAGAAGCAGATCAGTCTCAACCTCGATCTAGAGCTGGCCAAGAAGAATCTTCAGAAGGCCAGGGATGCTGCTGCTGCTATGGGAGGTAATACCTCATCGACTGTCCACCTTATAGTTTTCCCTTTTAGTCTTTTGAACCGAGTCACTCCACTCGAACAGATGTGCATAGTGAAAACCGTCAACTCTAAGCTCGTCTGAAGAATGTTATTTCTTTAGTCAAAATGAAGCAGGCTCTAGAGCAGAAGGACCTTGATCTTGCCGCAGCGAGAGGGAGGCGCGAGAGAAAACAGAACTTTCTGACAAGAGCTGGCTTTAGTTAGCAAGTTGGAAGAGGAAAATGCCCAGTTGAAGACTGTTGTTAATGAAGCCAACAAAGAATTCGCGCAGCTGAAGAAGGACAAGGAGGCCCTGTCTGACAAGGTTGGAGATCTCACTCGAAAGAGGGGTGAACTGGAGGCTTATTTGGGAAGACTCGCCGAGAAGATGCTCCTGAAGCTTGAAGGTACTTTCTCTTCTCTGACTTATTGGCAACTGTCGACTCATCATTTAACTGCCGACTCACCATTTTTCTGGGTGTGCAGAATTCTGTCAAGACTTCGAGGCAGAGATTGGGCGGATCAAGACGGACTTAGACCCCATAAACTCTCCTATCAAGGATGAAGTTGCGATGAACATGCTGCGATTGGAGTCTCATCTCGCCAGTGCTATGGATTATCTTGCTCGTCTGAAAATGGCGGTGTCATGGATTGACACCGAGATTTGGCCCCGAGTGGATTTCCAGAATGATCTTGAGTCTCTGATGACTCGACTCAAAGAAATCCCTGGTCGAGTGCAAGAGTGGAAGAAGTCGTCTTCTCGCTATGGCGCTGATGTGGCTCTGTCCCTGGTCCGAGTCCATTGCAAGGAGGTCAAAGAAGACAAGCTAGCCACTCTCAAGGTTGCCAACACCAAGAAGCTCCAATTCCAGTCCTTCATGGAGATCTTCATCATCGCTGCCACTTGTATTGCAGATGGCATCGACCTTGACAGCTTTGTCGAGCTAGCAAGCCCTCCTCCTGCCGAGTGAACAAACTTAATGCCTCACCTTTATTTGCCTCGGAATGCCGAGTGATTTTGTAACCGTTAAACTCTTTCAGGACTGATGCCTGAGTACTTCTGCTCGTGGTTCTGAACTTTGTTGGGTTTATCTGAACTTGGTTTTTCCTTGAACATGGTGGCTTTGTGTTTACCACTTTTAGATCTTTTAACTCCAAGTGGAGCTTGATTTCTCACTTGGAATGGACGTTGTACTTGTAACGCGGCTCTGACGACGTGCTCGATTGGCACCTCGTCGTCCTTGTGGATCAGGATGGAGCGGATGTTGTACTTGTGATGCAGCTCAGAGGATCTTTGTGACTTAGGCGAGAACGGGGCCGCAGCTAAGCCTCCGAGTGAGAGGGTTGATCATCACTTGGAGTGGTTTTTAAACTTGTGACGTAGCTAAGCCACAATGGTCCGAGAGGATGCATGGTGACCATAGGTCCCCGAGTGGATCTCATTTAAAATCATTCAACCTTCTTCTGGGGAGATGCAAAGCTGAGCCACTCCTGTGACACTTTCCCTGTAAAGCTGCCCTCTTATCACGGTGAAAGCTTTGGATCGATGGACGATCTGGTGGGCCTCATCTTCATCTTCTAGGAGTTTCTGCCTGAGCAGGTACGTGATATATGGCACTGTCCAGTCGAGCATGATCACTAGAACTTACATGCCCAACTCAACTACAGCTGGGACTTCAATCTTAGTCGGATTGGTTGAACTTATCGGTTGTAGGGGCTCCTCCTTGAAGGGTCTTCTTGTACTGACGGGGTGTGGAGATGCTCCAAGAACACATTACTAGGGATAGGCTTCCGAGTGGAACCTATCTTTGTCAGATCATCAGCAGCTTGATTCTTGATTCGGGGTATGTGGTGGAGCTCTAACCCCTCAAACTTCTTCTCTAGCTTTCTTACTGCATTGCAATAACCGGTCATTGCTGGATTCCTGACGTCCCATTCCTTCACTACTTGATTAACCACTAAGTCGGAGTCGCCATAGACCATCAAGCGTCGGACGCCGAGTGAAATGGCCATACGTAACCCATACAATAGTGCCTCATACTCAGCTTCATTATTTGAAGAATCAAAGTGAATCTGGAGGACATAGCTGAGCTTGTTGCCTCTTGGGGATGCCAAAACCACTCCTGCACTAGAGCCATTCAACATCTTGGACCCATCAAAGAACATAGTCCAATGCTCCGAGTGAATCTGAGTCGGTTGCTGCTGTTCAATCCACTCTGCGAGGAAATCTGCTATTGCTTGGGTCTTGATGGCTTTCTTTGCCTCAAACTTTATATCCAACGGAGGGAGTTCAATCGCCCACTTTGCCACTTAACCAGTTGCATTCCTATTGTTCGGAATTTCTGACAATGGAGCATCGCTGACGACTGAAACCGAGTGGTCTGAGAAGTAGTCTGCAACTTTCTTCATGGTCAAGTAAATTCCATAAACAAGCTTATGATAATGAGGATATCTCTGCTTGGATGGAGTCAAGACTTCAGAAATATAATACATAGGGCACTGAACTTTGTAGGCTTTGCCATCTTCTTCCCGCTCGATCGTGAGCACTGTGCTGACAACTTGTCTAGTGGTTGCAATGTAAAGCAGTAAAGTCTCTTTGCTGATTGGAGCGGCAAGCACCGACTGGGTGGAAAGCATAGCTTTGAGCTCTTCAAACGCTGCTTTAGCTTCATCATTCCACTCCAACTTGTCAGACTTCTTTATCAGTCGGTAAAGAGGTAATGCCTTTTCACCGAGACGTGAGATGAATTGACTCAATGAAGCCAAACAACCAGTAAGCTTCTGAACATCGTGCACACGCACAGGGTGTTTCATTCGGAGGATTGTGCTAACCTTCTCTGGGTTTGCATCAATTCCTCGTTCAGAAACGAGGAAACTAAGTAACTTTCCACCCGGGACTCCGAATGTGCACTTTGACGGATTGAGCTTCATATCATATCTTCTTAAGTTGGCAAAGGTTTCAGCGAGGTCAGTCAGTAGGTCAGAACCTTTGTGTGACTTGACCATCATGTCATCCATGTATGCTTCCACATTCCGACTGATTTGAGTGAGCAGGCACTTCTGAATCATGCGTATGAACGTAGCACCAGCATTCTTGAGGCCAAAGGGCATAGTAACATAGCAAAAACACCTGAATGGGGTGATGAAAGTTGTTTTTATTTTGTCGTGTCCATACAGTCGGATCTGATGGTACCCGGAATAAGCATCCAAAAAGGACAAACCTCTCACACCTCGCAGTTGAGTCGACTATCTGCTCGATGCGGGGCAGAGGAAAATGATCTTTCGGGCAGGCCTGATTGATATGCTTGAAATCAATACACATTCGAAGTGATTTATCTTTCTTGGGGACCATAACAACATTGGTGAGCCACTCGGAGTGGTATATCTCACGGATGAACTCAGGAGCCAGAAGCCGAGCCACATCCTTGCCAATTGCCTTCCTCTTCTCCGTGGTGAACTGACAGAGATGCTCTTTAACGGTTTTTGCTTTCGGGTCGACTCGCAAACGGTGCTCGGCCAGTCCCCTGGGTACACCCAGCATGTCTGATGGTTTCCATGCGATGATATCCCAGTTCTCATGGAGGAACTGGATGAGTGCTTCTTCCTATTTGCCGTCGAGTGTTGTTGAGATATGATTCGAAGCAGCATTGGGATCGGTCGGGTGAATTTGAACCGGTTTTTTCACCAGAAGACTGAAATGCAGACTCTGAAGCAGGCCTCTTGGCACGCAACAAATCACTCGGATCTGCATTCTTGTGGTATTCTTGCATTTGTACTGCTGCCATCTGTTCATCGGCAATCTTTGAGCCCTTTTGGAGGCAATCTTCTCCTCTCTGCCACTTCCCAGTGACTGTGATCATGCCTCTGGGGCCAGGCATCTTCAACTTGAGGTGCACGTAACACGGTCGAGCCATGAAATGAGCATAAGCAGGTCTGCCTAGAATAGCATGATAGGCACTATAAAAATCCACCACCTCAAACGTCAACTTTTCCTAGCGGTAATTCTTTGAATCACCGAAAAACACATCAAGAGTGATCTGACCGAGTGAGTCAGCTTTCTTTCCTGGGATGACACCATGGAATCTCATGTTGCTCTTAATGAGCATTGACATCGGAATGCCCATCCCTCGGAGGGCCTTAGTGAAGGAAATATGCCCTAGAGGCAATAATAAAGTTATTATTTATTTCCTTATTTCATGATAAATGTTTATTATTCATGCTAGAATTGTATTAACCGGAAACTTAGTACATGTGTGAATACATAGACAAAACATAGTGTCCCTAGTATGCCTCTACTTGACTAGCTCGTTAATCAAAGATGGTTATGTTTCCTAACCATAGACATGTATTGTCATTTGATGAACGGGTCACATCATTAGGAGAATCATGTGATGGACAAGACCCATCCGTTAGCTTAGCATCATGATCATTACAGTTTCATTGCTACTGCTTTATTCATGACTTATACATGTTGCTCAGACTATGAGATTATGCAACTCCCGAATACCGGAGGAACACTTTGTGTGCTACCAAATTTCACAACGTAAAAGGGTGATCACAAAGGTGCTCTACAGGTGTCTCTGAAGGTGCTTGTTGGGTTGGCATAGATCAAGATTAGGATTTGTCACTCTGTGTTTTGGAGAGTGTCGGTGGAAACGACACCTATGGGATCACTGGGATCTCTACTACGGTTGCAGGGCACGGGGTTGGGAGGAGAGCAGGATCAACAGTCAGCAAGCACGCAAATCGTTTACCCAGGTTCGGGCCATGAGGATGCGTAATACCCTAGTCCTGCTTTAGTGTCTATTTGAGTGTTCTTGGAGTTCCTGAGCTAGCTACGATGCGTAACTTGTCCAAGGGTCCGAATCTCTCTCCAGTATGCCTTGGGCCTCCTTTCATAGTCAAGGGGGTCGCCACAGTGGCACACAGGAGGTGGCATCGGTGTATAGTGGCTGAGCTTATCGCTAGTCATTACGGGACAAGACGCATGTAATGCACCCCTGAGGTGTCCCCTTGCTTTATCGGGGACGGAAACCAGGCCCGTCCCGTCCGTCGCCGCTCCACCTTGCTCCGTCACGCGTCCAGGCCAGCGGGGCGTGTGGTGCCATGTAGGCTGGCTGGCTGCTGAGGTGGCACGGTGGTAGGGTCTTCACGAAGATTTGCATGCCACCATGTAGGCATTTGCTGAGTTGGCCTAAAGGCCTCTTGTTGACACGCAAGTGCCTGCCTAGTTGGTGGGATGGCAGCTGCATGGGAACAGTGCTGGAATCTTGGCGGGCGTGGGCCTGGCAGTGGCCCCGCGGATGTCATTGGCAAGGGACTTGTTGGGGACCCGGCAAGGGTCTTGCCGCGGCACCGTGGTCGTCCCCGGCAAGGATCTTGCCAGAGATCTTGTGGATTTCCTCGACAAGGATCTTGCCATGGATCGTCGTCTTCTGATCTTTGTCCTCACAAAGATCTACATGCCACCATAGAGGTGCCCCTCGAGCCCTGGTTCCAACGTGGTTGATGGTGTTTGGAAACCTTGGGCTCAAGGGTTGCGCGCCCTGCTGGCGTTGGGCAAGTTGCCCCGGCAAGGCTCCTGCCAGAGCTGTGGAGGCTGCCCCAGCAAGGATCTTGCCGGGGGAGTCCATCTCACCCTCTTGGCCTTTGTGTTCCTGGTCTTGGCGTTGCTTTGACCGTCCTGTGGCTTTGACTCCTCCCACTGCCCTGCTAAGTGTGGTTGTGGGCGCGGCTCTCACTGCCCATGCACAAGTAAGGGGTACAAAGGAGAGCCCCTACTTTAGCACACTGACAGGAGCCCCCGGACCTGGGCCACACATAAGCGCGACGCGTTTTTGGGCTAGACCCAGAATGGTGCGCTGGCAGGCGGGCAGTTTTTACTGCGGTAACTCTTCTGTCCATTGGGCTTCCCCATGACTCGCATTGCATGCGTGACGTGGGGATCGTGCGCGGGGATGACCGAAGCATGCCTACGTCATCCACGGTGAACAGTAAAGAGGCGGCTTGCGTGTCCTTTGGAAACCGCAAGACTGCCGCTCATTTACTTTCTCCACCTTGGAACCGTCGTTCCACGTCTCCCACTACGCCCGCCCCCTTGCGCCATGTACGCTGCATGCACGGCGTGGGGTAGGTGACAGGCGCATGGAATATGGGAAGGCGCGCACGGGGGCCAATACCCACGAGCCTTCAATTGAGCGAGGAGGGCAATCGACGGCCTCGCCTGCTGCCACCTTTAATGAGATGATTGGTTGAGATAGGCGGCCGAGTCCCGATCCCACCCTTTTATAAGGAGGGGAGGGGGAGGGACGGCACCCCTCAATCTTTTGCCATCCGTCTCCTCCTACCTTGTCTTCTTTCTTTCTTCTGCTATGGCGAGAGGGTGCACCGGTGCTTCAACGGTGGCGACGAGGGTCTTCGCCCGACAACACATCCCTCCTCCCCAAGAGTTCGTGGCGGTGGAGCCAGTCATGAGGGGAAGGGAGAGGGGCGAGGCCAAGGTCGCCGTGGCGCTTGGGGGAGAGGAGGACGGGGCGACGCATCGGCCTCGCCTCCGCCAGTGGTCCCTCCCCTGATGGAGGGCCATGTTGGGGACCATCCCCACGAGTTCTTCATCAGGCTGCGCCGGCCAGCGTGTCGTCGTCTTCGTCTCCCTACTCCATTTGCTCGGGAGATGGAGCTCGACCCGCCGCAGGCGCTGAGATTGCATATGAGGGGCTGCGGGAATAGCGGCACGTAGGTTGATGTTGACTTCCCAACCCCTCATGTCATGTATATCCGCCGCGGATGGAAGACCTTCGCTTGCATCCACAACCTGACGATGGGACTCGTTCTCTATTCAAACTAATGGAGAACGTCCTGCTCTCCATCAAGGTCTTTGGAGACTTTGGAACTCGCCTAAAGTGTTGTGTGGAGAGCTCCTGTGATGACGAAGATTCTTCCTCGAGCGGGAGTGACGAGGAAGACAGGGACAGCGACGACGAGGGCGCCAGGCGGGAGGATGACGGGTCCGGCTATGCGCCAGACACACCGCCCCTAGGCGGTGCCAGCAGCAGCAGCATCTGCACATGGCCCTTCCCCCGGCAAAGTGATTTGCCAGGGGTGGGGCCAGCTCCTTGAACTTCTCGGGTCGCCTCCTTGAGCAGCTGGCGTAGGAGGTCCAGAGAAGACGAAGAAGGTGGGTGGCGGGCCGTCAAGTCAGAGTATGATGGCACCGACGCCTTCATAGTGTATTGCCGGCCCGCTGCCTCATCTTCTTGTTCTTCTCCCGGCACCATCATCACCAGCCCTCTTCTGGACGGCCGCCGGGATGCTTTCTTGGTGCCTTCTGCTGCTCGTACCTCGCCTAGGTGCTCCTTTTGCCCTTCTGTCATCTTGTTCCATTTCCTGGGGAGAGGGACAAGAAAGGGATTACGGGCACCTTATCTCTTTTTAGTTTGTAAGCCTATGGGCCTTAGTCAAATTTAAAACTTGTAATCCCCTTGCTCATGTTTACATTCTGTATGAACTGTACCTGTATGGGACATATTAGTGAAAAAGGGTGCTTGTCGAGTTCTTTGTGCGTGAGCGAGGCCCATGCCAAGGAATAAATCCTTGTTATTTTTAAGATAAACATTGCCGCCCGGCAATAGGCCTTGTCGTCTTCCTACTTCATTTGACCATACTCGCGCTCTCGGCAGAGGCAGGGGCGACGTAGGGTTAGGCCCTATGCTTGTTTCCATGTTGTCGCAACTACAACCGAGTTCCGAACGAGGAAAAGCCCTTGGATACAGGAAAAGGGGAGCATGGCAGCCTAGGAATAAAACGAGGTTTCATATGTCTCAATTTCATACGGAAATGTATAACAGGGGATGAAAAGCTTATCTGAATCTATGGCCCACCCTCGGAAACTTTGGCTTGCCGTGGTTGGACCCTTATGTTTGCAGCCCCCGGCAACCTTGGCTTGCCGGGGCCGGAGCGCCAACTTGTTCCCTTTCTTCCAAACAGCTCAGCAGAAATGTCCATGTACCGTGCGAACCAAAGAGGACGAAAAGGAACAGAGAGACGCATACTCGACCTCTATGCTAGGGGTTAGCCGCCGCTAAGCACTATCAACCCTAACCGAGGGAGAGACTCATCCTAGCATGCATGCTACAACTAAGGGAGCTAGCGCTTCTTTTATTTATGCTGAGGGTCTGCGCGTGGCTCTGTACAGAGGGTTACATGCCTTGCTGGAAAGGCTCGTACAAAAGGTGGCTTACCAGGGGGCCCGACAAGCCGCGCCTTATGGGTAAAACTTGCGAAGATGTTCGATGTTCCAGGAGTTGCTCATTGGAATGGCATCTTCGGTCTCCAGGCGGACTGTGCTGGGCCTGGTGACTCGTATTACCCGATGGGGGCTCGAATTCCACCATGTGGTTCAAGAGAACAATCAAGCAGCGGATATCCTCACCCGCATCGGTGCTAAACGCGAAGCCGTCCCACCTAATATCTTCTTGGAAAGGTTGTTCAAGGCATCCGTGGTATGGGAAGGGGAGGCCGGCAATACCAGTCCAGAACTGAATATAACCCCAGATACCGAACCATCAGATGTAATCGGAGGCTCTGCCACCGAAATAACACCTTCTTCCCACGTGATTATGGCTGTCATTGCCCCGTGGACAGAACCCTTCTTAGCCTACCTAAATAGGCAAGAACTCCCTGAGGACCAAAATGAAGCACATTGCATCGTGCGACGCTCTAAAGCCTACAAAGTCCACGAGGGAGAGTATATAAGAAAAGTGCCACCGGAGTGCTCCAAAGATGCATCTCCGAAGAGGAAGGGCGGCAACTCTTGGCCGAGATCCATGACGGACTCGGCAGTCACCACGCCGCAGCTCGGGCACTTGTAAGAAAGGCCTTCCGTACAGGTTTTTACTAGCCGACAGCCCGAGCAGATGCACAGGACCTTGTCCAACATTGCGTCGGTTGCGAACTTTTCACCAATCAGAGTCATATGCCCCCTACCGCTCTCCAAACAATCCCCATAACCTAGCCCTTCATGGTCTGGGGGCTTCATATGGTTGGACCCCTTAAAGGGGGGGGGGGCATAAGAAAAAAATACTTATTGGTCATGGTGGACAAGTTCACCAAATGGATAGAAGCCAAACCAGTTAAAAGGCCGAATCCAGACCAATGATAGACTTCATATCAGGGGTTGTGCACCGTTATGGTGTCCCCCACGGCATCATCACTGACAATGGCTCAAATTTCACAGCCAATGAGGTGAAAACTTGGTGCGGCAATATGGGCATTAAGCTCGATTACGCCTCTGTCTATCACCCCCAAACAAACGGTCAAGTCGAACGTGCGAATGGTCTTATAATGAGTGGCATCAAACGCATACTAGTGCGCTCCTTAAAGGAATCAGATATGCACTGGGTCGAGGAGCTCGACTCCGTACTATGGGGACTGCGGACCATGCCAAATCGCACTACCGGATACACACCATTCTTTATGGTGTATGGCACAGAGGCGGTTTTTCCTTGCGATATTATTCATGACTCGCCTGAGTTGCGCATGTATGAAGAGAGAGAAGCCGAGCTCGATCGGCAGGACAATCTAGATGCCCTGGAGGAGGAGCGTGATGTAGAAAAAGCCCGTTCCGCATTCTATCAGCAGCAGGCTCGAAGGTATCAAAGCATAGAAGTACGGGCCAAAACTTATAACGTTGGTGAACTCGTTCTACGCCTACCAGAGAAGAAGAAGGACAAGCTCAAGCCCAAGTGGGAGGGTCCCTTCATCATTGATAAAGTTCTCACCGGAGGAGCGTACCGTCTACGTAATGCATCAGATAACAGACTCGAGCCGAACCCATGGAACGCGGCCAGACTCCGAAGATTCTACGCCTAGTGCCGAACTCACAGTTCGTCCCCCTACCTCCGCCCTTTTAATTATGTCCTCTTTTTTCTTTCTTTATTTTCCTCTTTTCTTTTCACACATGAAGCCTTAAATGCTTTACGGATGCTTCGATCACTCCGGCCGCACTATGCGTGCTCAATATACCTAGGGGCTTCCTATACGGAAGCTTAATATAATTATTTTCATGGCTTTATGCCCACCACATATGCGTCACCTTTCCATATGTGCCTTTTCTTCACCATTATATGCATCGATATGTCTTAAGTTTTGGCCATGCTGGGTTGCCTGGCTCCTGTGTTTATGCCCTTTGTTCCCGTTAATTCGGCTAGGGCATAAGGGAGCACCTCTGCATTGTTACTGCCGGGTCAGCCAGATGTATACCTCAGACTGGGTGAAGCCGAAAGCTAGCATTCTTAAAGGAATATTCAGTCGGTGAACAAAAGATGTTTTTATCTATTACAACATAAACCCCCAGATGTTTTGTATCCTGCGTCTATGTTCGCAGTTCGGACATGCACATTAATGCACGCGTACCCAGGGAAAGGAACCCTTAACAGAACTATTCTCTCTGGAAGATGTTTCTTACTAACCATGTAATATAACATAACTAGTTTGGTACTAGTCTGTTCAAGCACTTATGACCCCTACGCCTGGTTTCCATGTGTACCCCGGTTCTACATAACTGAGCGGGTATTCGGATACACTTCGGACTGTCGGGTCTGGAGGTTGAAGCGAAAAGGTCCGCCAAGACAAATTATTTACAATCCGGCTAGGGACTACATACGTCCATTGAAGTACATAGTCACTTGGACTGGCTAAATTCTTCTTCTATACCATCCAATAGGCTGTCTAGCCTACAATCCTGTTGGGAATACTTTGCGGCTAATTCTATCTAGTCATATACCAGACTTACGGGAATCACTTTCCCATCTGGCCCCACCGGTCCAACCTCGGCCATATGATTCGGGTCAGCCTTGGCGTATCGTGTCTTCACCATGGCCCAGGCTTCCCTTGCACCTTGTCGGCAGGCCGATATCTTCCGTAATCGGAAGCGCCGCCGTGCACCCTTGAGCATATCCACAAGCTCCCCCATGCCTCCTGGCAGGGAAGCGGATGGCCACAAGGCCTGGGCAATACCATGCATCACCTGTCGAACTCGTTCGTGCAGTTGTGAGAGATCTTGCAGCAGATCGCCTGCGGATCCGGGCATCTCCTCTTCAGGACGGCCTATCAGCATACCTACATACATAACTCTATTAATGTGTTTCTTCACCGAACTGTACTGCAGTTCGTTTAAGCACTTACTATAAATGCCACGTCGAAGCCTTCTATTCTCCTTTACGGAGTCAGCAAGCTGGGCCCGAACATTTGCTAATTTGACGCCCAGCCGGACATTAGCATCTTGGAGATTGTTTTTCTCCCGCCTAACCTATGTAAGCACACACTCGCCAACCTTTAGCTGTCGTCGAGCATGCGGCTCATCCTCTTGTACAATCTTTGGATTCTCTCTAGGATTGTTTGCGGAATCTATTGTTAGATTTCTAAAAGCATGCCGAATATTAACTGGTGTACGTGCTTAGATTCTCTTTGACTAAGACAAGTATTATCAGGTGAGGCCTTCTTGGATTCCTCTGTTTTGGCAAGTGCCGCCCTCAGCTGGGTCTTGCATTCCTCTAGCTCTTGAGATAAATGGGAATTCTTATCCATAAGAACCTGTGCATACAATGATCCTTAAATCAGTTGTGCCAACTGTTTCAAGTCTCAGGGGCTACCGATATACATACTTATCAAATTTCCTTACCTATATATCCTTTACATATTGGGCCGTCGCTCTGGCAAGTCCATCTTGAGCAGCTCGGACGTACGCGACCCCTGATTTGAAGGCATTGAACACCTCTTCAGAAAAAAATACCATCACGGAGTACGGCCTGTCTGAGCCGGTGATTCATGGCACTCTCCACTTTGGAATTCGTAGCGGAGAGTCTGTCTGCATCCTCAGTAGGAGGATGGTTCAGCGTTGTCCCCACATTTGCCTCCACTCGTGAGGCCGGTTCTGGAATCCGGCTGGCGGAGGCGTGGCCGGCAGGGTCTCCGGATATAGTCTGGCGGCTATTCTTTCTGCCAGGACATAATGGACGTTGTTACATTTCAAAGATGATAATCGCGGAGTAGGTTTTAAATTATACCTCAGCAATGGCGTCTCAATCCTAACCGCCTTCCTCTTAAGCCTGCCTGGCCTGGGTGCCCTTTGCTGATGAACCCCCTTGGGCTTGGTGTGGCGTCCCAATTGTCGTTTCTATAAAAGTACAATATATGTGCATAAGGTATGGCATAAAGAAGGAATCCTTCTCGGAAGTTAGGATTTCGGCTTTACTTACGTATGATACAGGGAGCAGTCTGGGATAATCGGCGATGATGGCCACTAAGGTGCCGTCACAGCTTGCCTGGTAAAATATCCCATCGACAAGCTCCACAGATATGTTCGGATCTTCTTCAAGTCCGGGGTCGAGAGCCCGATTAGGGTCCTCTGGCTGCGGAGATGGGCTGTTGAACTCTTTCACAACCTTTTTCAGTTCCTGCTATGAAATAGCAAGGTAAATAATCATGACAAAGGATGCAATAATAAATAGAGTTGAGTAAAGGATGACAGCTTACCCAGCTTGGGGGGTGTACATGGGAAATCCATCCCATGGCTTAATGCGGAGGAACTCCTCTGCTTCTCCTTTGTACAAGTTGGACAATATTCTCGCTAGAGCAATGGCGGAGTACGGACCTTTACGACCGCAGCGGGTGGCATCGTCTTCTCCGTTGAAGTGCCACATGGGTTTCCCCCAATATTGAAGTGGCTGCACCCCCCACATTATGCATACTGACATAACTTCGATTATTGTCAGTCCAGATAGGGCTAGTATTTTTATCCTGCCCGTCAGGTAGAGGACTTCTCTATTAAACTCCTCCTGGGGGCTCCGAGGGTGCCAACTTTGGTGTTTCTTCAGCGAAGCATTAGTAAACTCAAGAAGGCCTGTCCGGATTGGGTCCAGAAGGGGAACGTCCTCTACATAAAACCACTCTGAAGGCCAGTCTTCGGATGCCGAGTGCCGGCCAAGTATCTGGTCTGGGTGACGCGCCATATTTCGGCTCCGCCCACTTGATATATAGATCCCTCTTGATTACGAGGGACGAGGCAGAATAGCCTCTTCCATAGCTTGAAATGAGCCTCACAACCCAGAAATAGCTCGCAGAGGGCAACATAACCTGCGATGTGCAATACAGAGGCAGGGGCGAAATTATGCAACTGGAGGCCATAGAACTCCAGGAGCCCGCGGAGGAACGGGTGGATTGCAAACCCGAGTCCCCTCAGTAAATATGGGACAAGGCATACCCGCTACACCTGAGATGGGTTAGGAAAGCTCTCTACTTGCTTCCCACCATTATAGGTGGCTAGTCCGGCTCGGACGGGGACCATGTATGCAGGTGGAAGAAACCCCTGGGTTTGCAACTCTACTAATCGGCTATGGGGGACAGAACATATTTCCCAATCGCCTGGCTTAGAGCTAAGGGTGTGAGAGGAGGAACCGCGGCGGCTGGCCATGATGGGGTGTTTTTTTCCGGGCGCGCTCTATTGAATGCTTGCTGGGAGGAAGATGGTGTTATTTGGATCTGACGATCCCCGTCTCTTCAAATAGACGGTTGGCTTACAGGGTCAGGGTGGCAAATGTAAAATGCCCCGACTTCTCGTATTCACTTGACACGTGGAAATAGCCATTATTGAAGCATAGAAGCCGAGGAGTACAACATTGACGGGAAGTCGGACACTGTTTGCTACAACAGGTACTCTGGATTTGGAGAAGAACCCGCCTTGCAATGCCGAAGACAATCTGTGCACCGGACTCATCGTCATTGAAGCCTGGTTCGGGGGCTACTAAGGGAGTCCTGGATTAGGGGGTACTCGGACAGCCGGACTATATCCTTTGGCCGTACTGTTGGACTATGAAGATACAAGATTGAAGACTTCGTCCCGTGTCCGGATAGGACTCTCCTTAGCGTGGAAGGCAAGCTTGGCGATTCGGATATGTAGATCTCCTTCTCTATAACCGACTCTGTGTAACCCTAGCCCCCTCCGGTGTCTATATAAACCGGAGGGTTTAGTCCGTAGGACAAGAACAATCATAATCATCATAGGCTAGCTTCTAGGGTTTAGCCTCTATGATCTCGTGGTAGATCAACTCTTGTAATACTCATATCATCAAGATCAATCAAGCAGGAAGTGGGGTATTACCTCCATCGAGAGGGCCCGAACTTGGGTAAACATCGTGTCCCCAGCCTCCTGTTACCATTAGCCTTAGACGCGCAGTTCGGGAGCCCCTACCTGAGATCGCCGGTTTTGACACCGACATTGGTGCTTTCATTGAGAGTTCCACTGTGTCGTCGTGGTAAGGTTTGATAGCTCACCTTGTTGTCAAGGACAACATCACCTCTGGGGAGCCCTGGCCTTATGCCAAACTCTCCGACTAGGCGGCCTCGTCATGACCGCCTGATCGGCTGTCGCGCTGACGATGACTTCTCAGGTCATCAAAAACAGCTTCCACATCAACTCGAAACTTGCCGAACTGATGGATCCAATGGAGCTCTCTTCCATGAGTGAGCTCTTGGATTGCATCGCCGCTCTGGGTGTCGCTACGGACTATGATCGGATTGGGATTAAACCCGACCAAAGGGAGATTAACTCTCCGCCGGTCACCCATGAGATAGTGGTAGTGGAAGAGCAACGCATGGATTCTCCCACTATTTTGAGGATGAACTATGTCCGGATTTCCGAGCTCTCCAAGCCGGATACCCATTCGCGGGAGGACATGACCCAAACCCCCGAACTTAGAATCGGGCGGCGGGCCAGAAAAATTGGGCAACATCCCGGTGCCCGAGCTTCCAAGCCCGGAAGCTTCTTTGCCCCTCAGACACAGATCGGGTCAGGGTTTGGACTTAAATCTACCCACCCGCCCAGATTCAAGAAATCTTTCCCACATCAGACAAGAGCCCCAAGAGACAGTACATCACTTCTGGGCCAGATTCCTCCTTGTAATAAACAAGGTTAAGGACTATCGCGAGGAAGACGCAATCTCATTCTTTTGCAAAAATTGCACGGACAAGGGAATCCTCAACGCCATATATCGCCGCGACATAGTACGTTTTGATGACTTGGCGGCTATAGTACAGAAGTACTGTGTGATGGAAAGCGCCTGGAAAACCCAAACAAAATTCTGGGATCCTCCGGCTCTCTCTAAACCCTTCATCTGAACTAAAAGGGTAACCTCTCGCAAGTCACCCGATTCAATTACCAAAAAACCAAGGCCCACTGCAGGGCGCGGAATTGTATTGGAGGAATGGCTCAATGGGACATGCAAAATTCAAAGCACACCGGATACCATACCAACACATAGCCTTAGAGCATGTTGGATACTCTGGCAGGTAGCGAAAAGCGGCGAGGATCTCCTCATCAACCATACTACAAAGCAACGTCCCGCCGAATATAACAATACGGTACTGACAGTCTTCGAGACTTTCACCTCAAATAATAGGCGTAAGCGAGCACTACGCAGCCTAGCCGAAGTCTGCCATGTTGCAGCAATGAATCCATGGAACGACACGGCTATAACTTTCAATGCTAGTGAAGAACCTCAATTCTGAACAGTTCGGGCACCAGCCGCTTTGGTCCTTAGTCCAATCATGGATGGCTTCCGGCTTACTAAAGTGCTCATGGACGGCGGCAGCGGATTAAACCTCATCTACGAGCAGACCCTCAACAAGATGGAAATAGACAAGAGCCGCATTAAGCGTAGCAGCACGACCTTCAGGGGAATCATCCCTAGTCGGGAGGCACGATGTGCGGGAAAAATCACACTAGATGTGGTATTCGGCACACTGGAGAATAACAGGTCCGAAGAAATCACATTCCAAGTGGCCCCGTTTAGCAGCGGATACCACGCCCTTTTAGGGCGGGATGCATTCATGAGCTTTCAAGCTATACCCCATTACGGGTACATGAAGTTCAAAGTGCCCGGGCCCAATGGAATCATCACTCTAGCTAGTGATCCGGACGTGGCACTCCGTGCTGAAAACAAAACTGTCGCGCTGGCCCTAGAGGCATTATCCGAAGCCCTCACGGCCGAAGAACTAACCACGCTGCACGCCACAGTGGACAGGGCGACGTGATACTCGACAAGCGACCCATGTCCACCTCTTTCAAACCAGCGGACGAGATAGTTAAATTCCAGGTCTACCCAACAGACCCTACAAAGACAACTTCCATTGGGACATAGCTGAACCCCACAATAGACGCCGCACAGTGAGAGTTCTTGCGCGAGAATTGGGATATCTTCGCCTGGCAGCCCTCAGACATGACAGGCATCCCAAGCAGGCTGGTCGAGCACGGCCTAAATATAATGAAGGGATACAAGCCGGTCAAGCAGACTCTTCGGCGCTTTTCAGAACCTAGGCAATAAGCCATGGGAGAAGAGCTAGCTAAGTTACTCGAGGCCGGATTCATCAGAGATATAAAACATCCGGATTGGCTAGCAAACCTGGTGATGGTACCAAAGAAGGACAAATCCTGGCGCCTATGTGTCGATTTCAAGGACCTCAATAAGGCTTGCCCCAAGGATCCCTTCCCCCTCCCCCGCATTGATAAAATCATCGACGGTACCGCAGGACACGACTCATTGTGCTTCCTCGACGCATACTCCGGATACCATCAAATTAAGATGGCGGAGTCCGACCAAGCCACAACGGCATTCATAACACCATACGGCCCCTTATGTTTCAATACCATGCCTTTTGGGCTCAAAAATGCCGGCGCAACCTATCAACGCATGATTCAGACATGCCTGGAGAAGCAGATCGGCAAAACGGTGGAGACATACGTAGACGACATGGTCATCAAAATCAGACACGTCGAATCTTTGATAGATGACTTGAGACTTACGTTCGATAATCTCCAAACATATGACATCAAGCTCAATCCGAAAAAATGTGTTTTTGGCGTACCTGCTGGAAAGCTGCTAGGCTTCATCGTCTCCAACAGAGGAATTGAAGCAAATCCGGAAAAAATTCGAGCTCTGTCACAGTTGGCTATCCCAACAGACCTCAAGCAAATCCAAAAATTAACTGGATGCATGGCTGCGCTAAGCCGCTTTATATCTCGATTGGCAGAAAAGGCACTACCTCTTTATTTCCTTCTTCAACGCACCGAACACTTCGAATGGACGAATGCGGCCACGGCCGGACTGGAAGAAATAAAGGCCCTCTTGGCCAGTAATCCAATCCTGACCGCGCCAAATACTGGCGTACCCATGCTATTATATATAGCCGCAACACATCAGGTGGTAAGCGTAGTGCTCATCGTCGAACGAGAAACGGACAGACACAAGTTCCCGCTCCAAAAGCCGGTATACTACGTATCCACAGTCCTCACTCCATGCAAATCCCGGTACCCACATTATCAAAATATAGCATATGCGGTCTTCATGGCATCCCGGAAACTATGACACTACTTTCAAGAGTGCTCAATCACGGTAGCCTCAGAAGTACCACTCAACGATATAATAAACAACCGCGATGCCACGGGCCGGATTGCTAAATGGGCTATCTAGCTCCTCCCATTCGACATAACATATAAACCACGGCGAGCCATTAAGTCGCAAGTCTTGGCTGACTTTGTCATGGAATGGACAGAATCCGAACTCCCTAAAGAGTATGGTGCATACTCCAATTGGATCATGCACTTTGACGGCTCTAAGATGCTGGCCGGATTGGGAGCAGGTGTCGTCCTGACATCCCCCACCGGAGACATGGTTCAGTATGTACTCCAAATACTATACACAGACTCCAACAATGCAGCCAAATACGAGGCTCTGTTGCACGGTCTTCGGATGGTAGTCTCCATGGGCATCCAACGCCTAGAAGTGCGCGGGGATTCGAACCTCGCAATATCTTAGATAAATGGAGACTTCGATGCCAAGGATCCGAAAATGGCGGCCTACCATAATGTCATCCTCAAAATGTTAGCTCGGTTCGAGGGGCTCGAATTCCACCATGCGGTTCGAGAAAACAATCAAGCAGCGGATATCCTCGCCCGCATCGGTGCTAAACGCGACCCCGTCCCACCTAATATCTTCTTGGAAATGTTGTTCAATCCATCTGTGGTATGGTAAGGGGAGGCTGGCAATACCAGTCCGGAACCGAATATAACCGCAGATACCGAACCATCTGATGTAATCGGAGGCTCTGCCACCGAAATAACACCTTCTGCCCACGTGATTATGGCTGTCATTGCCCCGTGGACAGAACCCTTCTTAGCCTACCTAAATAGGCAAGAACTCTCTGATGACCAAAACGAAGCACGTTGCATCGTGCGATGCTCTAAAGCCTACAAAGTCCACGAGGGAGAGCTTTATAAGAAAAGCACCACCGGAGTACTCCAAAGATGCATCTCCGAAGAGGAAGGGCGGAAACTCTTGGCCAAGATCCATGCCGGACTCGGCGGTCACCACGTCGCAGCTCGGGAACTTGTAAGCAAGGCCTTCCGTACAGATTTTTACTGGCTGACAGCCCTAGCAGATGCACAGGACCTTGTCCAACATTGCGTCGGTTCGCAACTTTTCGCCAATCAGAGCCATATGCCCCCTACCGCTCTCCAGACAATCCCCATAACCTGGCCCTTCGCGGTGTGGGGGCTTGATATGGTCGGACCCCTTAAAGGGGGAAGCCATAAGAAAAAAATACTTATTGGTCATGGTGGACAAGTTCACCAAATGGATAGAAGCCAAACCAGTTAAAATAGCCGAATCCGGACCAGTGATAGACTTCATATCAGGGGTTGTGCACCGTTACGGTGTCCCCCACAGCATCATCACTGACAATGGCTCAAATTTCACAGCCAATGAGTTGAAAACTTGGTGCGGCAATATGGGCATTAAGCTCGATTACGCCTCTGTCTATCACCCCCAAACAAACGGTCAAGTTGAACATGCAAATGGTCTTATAATGAGTGGCATCAAACCCAGACTAGTGCGCTCCTTAAATGAATCAGATACGCACTGGGTCGAGGAGCTCGACTCCGTACTATGGGGACTGCGGACCACACCAAATCGCACTACCGGATACACACCATTCTTTATGGTGTACGACACAAAGGTGGTTTTCCCTTGCGATATTATTCATTACTCATCTCGGGTGCGCATGTATGAAGAGAGAGAAGCCGAGCTCGATCGGCAGGACAATCTAGATGCCCTGGAGGAGGAGCGCGATGTAGCAAAAGCCCGTTCCGCATTCTATCAGCAGCAGGCTCGAAGGTATCAAAGCAGAGAAGTACGGGCCAAAACTTATAACGTTGGCAAACTCGTTCTACGCCTACCAGAGAAGAAGAAGGACAAGCTCAAGCCCAAGTGGGAGGGTCCCTTCATCATTGATAAAGTTCACACTGGAGGAGCGTACCGTCTGCGTAATGCATCAGATAATAGACTCGAGCCGAACCCATGGAACGCGGCCAGACTCCGAAGATTCTATGCCTAGTGCCGAACTCAGAATTCGTCCCCCTACTTCTGCCCTTTTAATTATGTCCTCTTTTTTCTCTTTCTTTTCCTCTTTTCTTTTCACACATGAAGCCTTAAATGCTTTACGGATGCTTCGATCGCTCCGGCTGCACTATGTGTGCTCAATATACCTGGGGGCTTCCTATACGGAAGCTTAATATAATTATTTTCATGGCTTTATGCCCACCACATATGCGTCACCTTTCCATATGTGCCTTTTCTTCACCATTATATGCATCGATATGACTTAAGTTTTGGCCATGCTGGGTTGCCCGGCTCTTGTGTTTATGCCCTACATTCCCGTTAATTCGGCTGGGGAATAAGGGGAGCACCTCTGTGATTGTTACTGCCAGGTCAGCCGGATGTGTACCTCAGACTGGGTGAAGCCAAAATCTAGCGTTCTTAAGGGAATATTGGGTCGGTGAACAAAAGATGTTTTTATCTATTACAACATAAACCCCCAGATGTTTTGTATCACGCATCTCTGTTCACAGTTCGGACATGCACATTAATGCATGCGTACCTAGGGAAAGGAACCCTTAACGGAACAATTCTCTCTGGAAGATGTTTCTTACTAACCATGTAATATAACATAACTAGTTGGGTACTAGTCTGTTCAAGCACTTATGACCCCTACGCCTGGTTTTTACACGTACCCCGGTTCTACATAACTGAGGGGGTATTCGGATACACTTCAGATTGTCTGGTCCGGAGGTTGAAGCAAAAAGGTCCGCCAAGACAAATGATTTACAATCCGGCTAGGGACTACATACGTCCATTGAAGTACATAGTCACTTGGACTGGCTAAATTCTTCTTCTATACCATCCAGCAGGCTGTCTAGCCTACAATCCTGTTGGGAATACTTTGCGGCTAATTCTACCTAGTCATATACCAGAATTATGGGAATCTCTTTCCCATCTGGCCCCACCGGTCCAACCTCGGCCATGTGGTTCGGGTCAGCCTTGGCGTATCGCGTCTTCACCATGGCACAGGCTTCCCTTGCACCTTGTCGGCAGGCCGATATCATCAATAATCGGAAGCGCCGCTGTGCTCCCTTGAGCATATCCACAAGCTCCCCCATGCCTCCTGGCAGGGAAGCGGATGGCCAAAAGGATTGGGCAATACCATGCATCACCTGCCGAACTCGTTCGTGCAGTTGTGAGAGATCTTGCAGCAGATCGCCTGCGGATCCGGGCATCTCCTCTTCAGGACGGCCTGTCAGCATACCTATAGACATAAATCTGTTAATGCGTTTCTTCGCCGAACTGTACTGCAATTCGTTTAAGCACTTACTATAAATGCCGCATTGAAGCCTCCTATTCTCCTTTACGAAGTCAGCAAGCTGGGCCCGAACATCTGCTAATTTGATGCCCAGTCGGACATTGGCATCTTGGAGATCGTTTTTCTCTCGCCTAACCTGTGTAAGCACATGCTCGCCAGCCTTTAGTCGTCGAGCATGCGGCTCATCCTCTCGTACGATCTCCGGATTCTCTCCGGGATTGTCTGCAGAATCTATTGTTAGATTTCTAAAAGCATGCTGAATATTAACTGGTGTACGTACTTAGATTCTCTTTGATTGAGACAAGTATTACCAGGTGAGGCCTTCTTGGATTCCCCTGTTTTGGCAAGTGCGGCCCTCAGCTGGGCCTTGCATTCCTCTAGCTCTTGAGATAAATGGGAATTCTTATCCGCAAGAACTTGCGCATACAATGATCCTTAAATCAGTTGTGCCAACTGTTTCAAGTCTCGGGGGCTACTGATATACATACTTATCAAATTTCCTTACATGAATATCCTTTACATATTGGGCCGTCGCTGTGTCAAGTCCATCTTGAGCAGCTTGGACGTCCGCGTCCCCCGAATTGAAGGCATTGAATGCCTCTTCGGAAAAAATACCATCGCGGAGTATGGCCCGTCTGCACCGGTGATTCATGGCACTCTCCACTTTGGAATTCATAGCGGAGAGTCTATCTGCATCCTCGGCAGGAGGATGGTTCGGTGTTGTCCCCACATTTGCCTCCACTCGTGAGGCCGGTTCTGGAATCCGGCTGGCGGAGGTGTGGCCGACAGGGTCTCCGGATATAGTTCGGCGGCTACTCTTTCTGCCAGGACATAATGGATGCTGTTACATTTCAAAGATGATAATCACGGAGCAGGTTTTAAATTATACCTCTGTGATGGCATCTCAATCCTAACTGCCTTCCTCTTAAGCCTGCCTGGCCTGGGTGCCCTTTGCTGATGAGCCCCCATGGGCTCGGCGCGGCGTCCCGATTGCCGTTTCTATAAAAGTACACTATATGTGCATAAGGTATGGCATAAATAAGGAATCCTTCTCGGAAGTTAGGATTTCAGCTTTACTTACGGATGATACAGGGAGCAGTCCGGGATAATCGGCGATGATGGCCACTAAGGTGCCATCACAGCTTGCCTGGTAAAATATCCCATCGATAAGCTCCACAGATATGTCCGGATCTTCTTCAAGTCCGGGGACGAGAGCCTGGCTACGGTCCTCTGGCTACGGAGATGGGCTGTTGAACTCTTTCACGGCCTTTTTTCAGTTCCTACTATGAAATAGCAAGCTAAATAATCGTGACAAAGGATGCAAGAATGAATACAGTTGAGTAAAGGATGACCTCTTACCCAGCTTGGGGGGTTGTACATGGAAAATCCATCCCGTGGCTTAATGCAGAGGAACTTCTCTTCTTCTCCTTTGTACAAGTCGGACAATACTCTCGCCAGAGCGATGGCGGAGTCCGGACCTTTACGACCGCAGCGGGTGGCATCGTCTTCTCCGTTGATGTGCCACATGGGTTTCCCCCGATATTGAAGTGGCTGCACCCCCCGCATTATGCATATTGACATAACTTCGATTATTTTCAGTACAGATAGGGCCAGTATTTTTATCCTGCCCGTCAGGTAGAGGACTTCTCTGTTAAACTCCTCCTGGGGGCTCCGAGGGCACCAACTTTGGCGTTTCTTCAGCGGGGCATTAGTAAACTCAGGAAGGCCCGTCCGGATTGGGTCCGGAAGGGGAACGTCCTCTACTGTAGGACCTTGAGAAGAAGTGTAAGTAAGTCTAGAGGGGGGGTGATTAGACTACTTGACCAATTAAAAATTAAGCCTTTTCCCTATTTTAGTTTTTGGCAGATTTTAGCAATCTTAGCACAAGTCAAGCAATCTTCACACAATTCAAGCAAGCATGCAAAGAGTATATGAGCAACAGAAATTAAAGCATGCAACTTGCAAGAATGTACAGGGAAGGGTTTGTGAAAGTGCTAGTTATCGACTAGAGGGGGGGTAGGCGATTTTTATCAAAGTCTTCAAAACATGGAAGTTTCGAAGACAAACAATAGAAATGACCTAATTGATATGCAGCGGAACATAAACTACAACAAGCAAGCCATAGTCAAGTATGCAATAGTGTTAACGTACAGAGACTAATAGCAGCTAGGTAGTAGGATCAGGATGGAAGATGGTATGAAGCCAATCAACAATAGTAGTCAAGCAATGAAGTCAACCAGATAAGACAGATAAGCAATGACTTCACAAATACAAACTCAAAGTAAAGGAGGGAAGAGATAGAACCAGTCACTTGTTGAAGACACATGATTTGTTGGACCAGTTCCAGTTGCTGTGACAACTGTACGTCTAGTTAGGGAGGCTGAGATTCAACTCAGAAGACCGTGTCTTCACCTTATTCCCCTTGAGCTGAGGACACTTAGTCCTCGCCCAATCACTCTGGTAAGTCTTCAAGGTAGACTTCCGAACCTTCACAGACTTCGTTCACCCGGCAATCCACAATGACTCTTGGATGCTCAGAACGCAACGCCTAACCGGCTAGAGGATACATAGTCCTCAAGTGTAATAAGTCTTCAGGTCACACAGACAGAAAGACTTCAGTGATGCCTAATACTCTTTGGCTCTGGGTGTTTGGGCTTTGTCCTCGCAAGGATTTCTCTCTCAAAGGCTTCGAGGTGGGTTGCTCTCAAAACGACAAAAGCCGTAAACTAACTCTGAGCAGCCACCAATTTATGGTGTAGGGGTGGGCTATTTATAGCCACAAGGCAACCCAACCTGATTTTTCCGAAATGACCCTGTGTCACTAAGGAACCGACACGTGTTCCAACGGTCAGATTTCAAACACGCACGGCAACTTTACTTGGGCTACAAGCAAAGCTGACTCATCCAGCTCTAGATAAGATTTGCTCTCATTGTCTTCGCTCGAAGACGTAGGATTTGGGTTGAGCATCACTTCAGTCACTCTGACTTAGTTCACTTGGACCCCATTGAACAGTACGGTGGTTACTATGACTCAACAAAGAAGAAAAGGAAACAGCGAAACCACACAGTCTTCGCGCTCCATAGTCTTCACGCAATGTCTTCTCATGTCATAGTCTTCAATATGAATATCTTCTCATACCACCATTGTCTTCAATGTCTTCATACATTTTTAGGGGTCATCTCCAGTAGGTAAACCGAATCAATGAGGGACACTACCTATGTTATCCTGCAATTCTCACAAACGCATTAGTCACTCAACCAACTTTGTCATCAATACTCCAAAGCCAACTAGGGGTGGCACTAGATGCACTTAAAATCTCCCCCTTTTTGGTGATTGATGACAAACTGGTTGAAGTTTTCAACGGGGATAAAGTATGTGAAATTGTAAAGGATAGGAAATTGTCTTCATAAGTAGCAAGGGCTCCCCCTGAAGATGTGCATATAAGTAATTTTGCTTTTGGAATGCAAATGCACATGGCAGGTTGTACTTGTGGAGATCCACTTCAACTTATGAAGATAATTCATCATGCATGAAATGATATAGCAAATAGGATGACATGCATAATGAAAAATGGACATCTGCAGGATGATCTAAGTGCGGAAGTTATCATCGCATCACAGTAAAGCAAATAAGTAGCAGACGACCATCAAGTTTAGGTGTTACAACTCAAAGAACCAAATGTTTTAAAAGGCAAGAGTTGTAAGCACGAGGCAAAATATAATGCAACTGCCCATATGAAGCCGCTTGAAGACTATCAACTCATACGCTTCTCCCCCTTTTGTCAGTAATGACCAAAAAGGTTTGAAGACATAGAGCATCTACTTGTCCTCTTCATGAGTAGGTGAAACAGCAGGGTTGTCGTTGTTGGTTGGCGGTGCAGACGAACTTGGTGCAGTGTCGATGTGTGCAGAGGTAGGAGGCGGTGAAGTTGCATCGTCTTCATCATCGATCACATTGGCATTAACTGTTGCCGCGGAGGAAGAATAGTCAAAGTCTTCAAGAGATGGAGTTCTTCATAGGACAGCATTCCGTGGAGGAGTGGAGTCAAACTTGAATCTTTCAGTGAAGCCGTCGTCTTGAAGATCCACTTCAGCACTGAGCAGGGTCAAACTCTTCCATGATCGCCGACAAGTTTCATGAGCGACAAAAGCATTCTTGGTGGCAAGGTTGCGAATGCGATTTACATCCACCAAGAGGCTTTGCATCTGACACTTGAGCCAAAAATGATGTTTATCTTGCTTCTTATGCAGGGCCACAAGAAGTTCTCGGTCATTGAGGACCCGAGAGCGCTTCCGAGGCCTTTGGGCAATGGTGCTTTCAGTGGCTTCAGTAGGTGGTCGATGAGGCAGACGAGTATTTCTAGCCAATGGATAGATTCGTGTTGCTTCTTGAACACCTTCAATGGGTTGAGTGAAGCTTTGGTGCTCGACATTCTGAAGACAAAGAGGCTTCTTGGCAGGTTCAGGATATATGGCTTCAACTGACATATCAACCTCTGGTAGGAAGATCACATGATTGCGAGCAAATGGTTGATAGTTGATAGCAGAGTGTCGCTTGATGAGGCGCATGACCCATGGAGCACAGAATTTCAGTCTGAAGAGGTCAGATCCAGATGCAGCCAGTGGTCTGATGAAGAAATCTTGCGCATTGAAGTTGATTCATTGAGGATGTAAAAGACCAATGTCTTCATGGCTCCTTCAAATTTTGCAGCTGATGAATGTCCTTTGATAGGCCATAGAGTCCGCCTGATGATGTGATATATGGTGCGTGGCAGATACTCAAGGTCATCAACAAAGAACTCCTTTGGATATTCAGCATCACGTGGCAAAGGCTTCATCATGATCAACATCTGGCTCATATTGGGTTCAGGCTTATGGAAGATGCTCTCCAATGCATTGCGGTGGTTTTGACAACCAGGTTCATAGAGCTCTCCAGGAGTGGATAGGCCTTTAAGCTCAATGATGTCAAGAGCTTTGGCTTCATGATGAACATTTCCTGTCATCCACTCGAGAACCCATGTCTTCGTAGCTCTGTTATAATCGCGAATGTGGAGTGTAGCATAGAATTGAAGAAATAGCTCTTCATTCCAATGTTCTTTGTCTGTGACAAAGCTGAGCAGACCAGCATCACGAAAGCAGTCAAGTGCTTCTTCTAAGCAGGGCAGTCCAGCAATGGCTTCAGTGTCGAGGCGCATATGAGGGAAAATGTGCCCTTAATCATACAGAACACAGGAGTAATAGCTTCGCTTCTGATGACTCCAAAACCGATCTGATGATATTCTTGGCTTCGTGTAGGGGTTCTTTGAGCTGTCAAAGAATGTGTTGTGGCTTTTGAAGCCATTTGCATTGAAGGACTCGACAGATGTGGCAGTACCAGGAAACCTTGGCAGTCTTGGCTTGGGCTTCTGGACCTAAGGCCTATGCTCAATGTGATAGTCAAATTGAGGACCAGAGACAATAGGTGGAGGGACCAGAACGGGCCATCTTACTATGATTAGCTCGCCATGGTTGTATGCTTGCTCGATTGTATAGGGCCTTGGTGGCGGAACAGGAGCAGTGGCAGCAGCTGAGGCTTCAGGCTGCACAACAGGTGCTTCAGGAGTAGTTGCCTCATTGGTTTCAGGCACACTGTTTGGTTCAAGCTCCACATTAGCTTCAGTCATGACAACGTCATGAGCTTCACCTGCGTTGGTAGTGGCAGCTTCAGGATTTTCAACCTCCACTTGATGAGCTGGAGGGTTAGGCATAGACACGTTCACTTCATGAACAGTTTCTTCAGGAATGGGGGGACTATGGACACGTTCTTCTTGACTTTCTTCATCGGCTGATGCAGCCGGATTGTCTTCAGCAGCTGGGGCTTCAGACACTGAGACATTCACAGTAGGAGTGGCTTCTGAAAACACTTGACGTGCAACAGGTTGATGATGCACTTCTCCTTCTGGAACGCTCGGAAGAGGGGCTTGAGGCCTTGGTCCTTTACGAAGCCTTTGCAGTACAGGCGACGCCTTTGGAGATGGAGTGGGCAGGTCCTCATCCTCTTCAATTTGCATGGATGGTGTGACTTGGTGTTGTTGGGGAGTACTTGGGGAATCTTGTTCTTGCGGGCGATCTGCCCATGAAGCATCCTGAGCAATTGGCGTTAGAGGATGACCAATGCTGATGTTTTCGCTGTTCGTACGAACAGGCGATGATACCACATTATATTCAATTTGAGGAAGAACTTCATCATCTTCAGCATTGTCATCTTGACCAATGTCTTCAGCAGCAGTGGGTTCAGCTGCTGGAATCTCTTCAGCTTCAGGAGCCTCTGTGGAAGCAGGCTCATGAACAGTCATGCGAAGTTCTTGGGATGCTGATGCAGGATGAACCATTGAGATGGGTTCAACAACAAGGGGCTCTGTGGGAGCAGCCCGATTCTTCTTGGTCTTGTGCTTCTTCTTGGAGGGAGCAGCATCAGAGGCTTCAGTATTCTTCCTCTTTCTGGCTTCAGCCTCGACAGCCCTCGTCTTCTTCTATTCTGAAGCGGTTGTGGTGACCTTTGGCTTTGAGCCAGTCATGCTGCTTGGGAAGATAATGCGAGGGGCTTCTTGGCTTGAAGGTGCAGGCTGGTCAGCAGGAAGCTTCTTCTTTTTCTGTGCAGCCATCCTGGGGACAATGCCAGGACGGCCAAGTGACTTGCGCTTCTCAGCCTCATTGTAGGCAAGCACACACTTATCAGCCAAACTCTTCATGCGCTCACGAGAGCCTTGAGCTTCTTGGCGCTTCTTTAGAAAAGCTTCTTTAAGCTCATGTAGCATGACCGTGAAGTTTCTGACGTCTTGAACACTGAGCTTCGCCACATGCTTCTTGAATTGAGCCTTCTCATAATCAATTTTGTTCTTCAGCTCAACGATGCGCTGAGCAAGAGCTAGCTCAGAAGCAATGGCGCCATTGAAAGAGACGTTGAGGCCAATGGGAAGCTGCAAATCTTCAAAGGTTAGATTGGGGGAGTCGAACCACTCATCAATGAAGTTATGGAAGATTGCCACGTCAAAGAGAGGCAAGTTGTTGAAGATCTCTGCTTCTTCCTTGCTCTTGTTCAGTTGCTCAAGGGCATCATTAGCAAGATCTTCATCACTGGACAGATCAATGGGCTCTTCACGCAGAATAGCAGCAGGAGTCAGAGCCTGATCAGTTCTCTTGACAATTTTCTTTTTCTTCTCCGTCTTCATGGAGATGCGGGAAAGATCTTCAGACTGCACACTGGCTTCAGGAGGTGCAGTGGCCAGTGGCTTCACATGAGAAGCTTTTGGAGGAGCAGCTGATGATGAAGCCTTAATCTTCTTTGGCTTCTGCGGCCTTGGAGTAGGAGCTGGGGCTTCATCAGAATCAGCATCATTGTCAGAATGATCCACTTTGGCACCTTGTACCAAGATGTAGGAGATGAGGCCATCAAGGTTTGCAAAGGGGCCAATTCTGTTTTCTTCAGCTTCACGTGTGCCATCATCACGGGGAGCAGAGGGGCCAGGATTGAAGTCTAATCCCCATGACTTCTTGTTTTCCTTTGCCGAAGCCTTAGCATACTGAAAGTTGCACTTGAAGAGATTGTCGTCACGACACCAGAGCAATGATGATGGGTCGGCTTCTTCAGGCTGTGGTCCACGGACCATGCAAGGATAGAATTCTTGCGCAATGGCTTCAACTTTGTTCTTGGGGGGAAGGCCTCGATAGAGAATATCACCCCAAGGGCTCTTGATAGCATTTTTCTCTGCGTACTCCTGGGTGACGAACTTGTACTTGTATCACTGTTCAGCCCAATAGCGTCGAATCCATTGGATTCGAGTCTTGCGCTGATTGTAATCTTCTTCAGGATCTGTTTTGTAGATTTCTGCAAGATCATCAGGCAGATCCTTTGAAGTTCCCCCACGACGCTATCTGCCACCCTTCCTTACTGATTTCTCTGCATCCATGAACTTCAAACTAAACGGTTTTAATATGTTCAAAGGCTTCAGAGACTTTCGCTTGCTGGTCAAGCAGGAACTGGCTTCAGGACAATTGATATGATGCTGTAAGTATTCTGCAAATGAATGCAGACTATGAGAACCAAGGGATTCTCCCACGGACATGTACCTGTGACAGCATTAGAGATGCGAGGGAAGGGGAAGAGGTCATATGCATTCTCAGTAGATTTTGAAGATAAATCAGTTTGAAGACATTGACCTCATGATGCGAAGACATTCACTTATATGAGGTGAGTTGGTTCCAGATTTGTACCAATCCGTGAATAAGTACAAGTGAGAAATCAAACTAGATAGGAAATCTAAGTGAATAGACTAGGCATTATGAGATGCAGACAGAATAGATCTAACATTGAGTAGGTGGAAACCACTTCCGGTAAATAGGATGAATCTATGAAGATAAAAAAGGTGGTAAAAATAGAGTTATAATTACCGCACGAAGAACCTCTAGATGGGATGAATAGGAGACCGAGCAGTTCAGCCCACCGTGCCCTAACTTGGCGACGGAGGACACCTACGCGACGGCGGAGAGGACGATGTCCGCTACCGGTGTGAGGACGGCGTTGGAGAAGTCGCGGTAGCTAAGCGCTTCATCGCCGGCGTCGTTGAGAGCTAGCGGTGGCGCTAGGGTTTTGACGAGGTGGAGAGGTGGAAGAAGGTTTTCTTGACCGCAGGGGACACGTATTTATAAGTAGGTGTGCGGCACAGCGCAATTACGCAGGTGCCCTTGTCTGTTCACATCCGTGGGACACGTGGCAAGCATGCAACATACTCAGAGTTGTCCCACGTTCCCACGCCCGCCAAGTTTGTCGGATGGTCGTTCCGGCTTCTCCGGATATCGATAATAAAGATGAATCACTTAAATAGGACTTGATGTTTGTCTCTGTGTCTTCTGCTGACTAGGACGCAGAGAAGACATTCGACAGTTTCAATAGAATGCATATGATTTGGACAGATAGAGTCTGAAATAGAAAGCATAGAGAGGTTAGGGTCCGATCACATTCACTTAGTTCAAAAGATTCAACTTGAAGACATAGCTATAAGTGAATGTTGTAGAGGACAGAACACTAGTATATATATATATACAATCAAATCATCACAGCGCAGAAAATCATGAAGTTAAATTGAAACTGAATACAAACTAAATGCGAAGTCTTTGCAAAAGTAACGCCATGAGTGAAACACTTCAAACAGAGAAATTTGGTGGTGGCGTTACCCACCGTATAGGAAGTATTAGACCCAGACACGACGCACAATTATCGTGGTGCTCCGAAGTCAAATTCCACGTTAATGTATTCACACTCAGAATGTAAGTCTTCATTGATTGAAGATATACCTTACTTTGTGTGTTGCACATCTAAGTCATCAACATGCATAAGTGTTAGGATGTGTGCCTGATCACAGGACATTTGAGGATTCCAAGATATTTAGCTCACACCGTAACTTGCAAAACCTTTTCTCATCCAAGGGCTTTGTGAAGATATCTGCCAGTTGTTCTTCAGTGTTGACGTGAATGATGTCAATATCTTTCTTCATGACATGATCTCTGAGAAAATGATGACGAATTTCAATGTGCTTTGTCTTCGAGTGCTAAACTAGATTGTTGGCAATCTTGATGGCGCTTTCATTGTCCGAGTTCACCGCAGAGAAAACACTTGTCACCTCAGCTCACTAGACTAGTAAGATCTCACAATGATTTGCAAGGAATTAACTGAAAGATATGCAATGAATTGGATGCAGGAAATGCAGAACAGACTAAAAAAGAAAGAAATCTAGATGAATTTTTTTTTGAAAGGGGAAACAAACATGCATGAGACTAATGCAAGAGAACAGAAAAGAACACAAGAGAACTTCATCTAGAGATGGTCGGCGACAAAGTCACCTATGTTAGAGTATATTGACTTAGGAGTCAAATGAGATCACTTGATCATAGGTCATACTCACCGTTTAAGCTTAAAAATGGGGTTTCCATTTCTCGTCTAAGCATCTTGATGTATTCACATCTTGTTGAGTTTCTTTAACTCATGTCTCGGACTAAAGCTTCTCTAAGATGGAATAACATACCTTGGGTGATGGTGTTGGTCATGTAGTTGAACTTGTGTGGGTTGCTCAAGGTTGATGTAGTTCGTCAAGAGTTGGGAGCACCACTTGGAATTTGAGTTCATCTTCCTACATGGGTTAGTTCTTGCAAGGAAGAGCACTTGTGTATCCAAAATAACAATTATGAATTTCAACATGGAATTTGTCAAAGCATATGTTCGAATGGTTCCGTGCTTCCTTGTCTTCAACCACCATAGTGTAGAGACTTGGTGATGTAGAGATTGCTCAAGATGTGAGTAGGTTACAATCTCATGGAATTTGATTCAACCAAGTACCTACATGGGTTAGATAACATGCAAGATGCAAATATGTCCAAGACATAAGATTATCATCATAAGAGAAGTATCAAGGATTAGTCATAAGCTCATGTCTTGCATGTATCCAATGGAGTTTCTACTCCAAGTTTGAAGCATCAATGATGTTCAATTCTCCTCTTAACCTGCAAAATACTTTCTCATCAAGAGGTTTGGTGAAAATATCTGCTAATTGCTTTTCGATGCGAACATGCTTAAGATCAATGTCACCCTTAGCAACATGATCTCGAATGAAATGATGACGAACTTCAATATGCTTAGTTCGAGAATGTTGCATGGGATTGTGACCAATTTTGATAGCACTTTCATTGTCACAAAGCAATGGAACATGTTTCACATATATCCCATAATCTTTAAGAGTTTGGGTCATCCAAAGTAATTGAGCACAACATGAACCAGCGGCAATGTACTCCGCTTCGGCGGTAGATAAGGATACCGAGTTCTGTTTCTTGGAAGACCAAGACACAAGAGATCTACCAAGAAATTGACAAGTACCCGAAGTGGACTTTCTATCAACCTTGTCTCCGGCATAGTCCGAGTCGGAGTAGCCAACAAGATCAAAAGAGGCCCTCTTAGGATACCAAATGCAAAAATTTGGCGTATGAATTAAATATATCACTATCCTTTTCACGGCCTTAAGATGACATTCTTTAGGTGTAGCTTGATATCTTGCACACATGCACACACTTAGCATAATATCGGGACGTGAAGCACATAGATATAACAATGAACCAATCATAGAGCGATAAACCTTTTGATCAACCGGTTCACCATCTTTGGTCAAATCAAGATGTCCACTAGTAGGCATGGGTGTAGACATACCTTTGCATTCTTGCATATTGAACTTCTTGAATAAGTCCTTAGTGTACTTCGTTTGAGAGACAAAAGTACCTTCCTTAGTTTGCTTGATTTGCAACTCAAGAAAGAATTTTAGTTCACTCATCATTGCATCTCAAACTTCTCCGACATTAGCTTTCCAAACTTCTCACTAAAATGAGGGTTAGTTGATCCAAATATAATATCATCAACATAAATTTGGCATACAAATAATTCTCCATTAACCCTTTTAGTGAAAAGTGTAGAATCAATTTTTCCAATTCCAAAGCCTTTTTGAATAAGGAACTTAGTTAAGCATTTATACCAAGCTATAGGAGCTTGTTTAAGACCATAAAGAGCTTTGCGAAGTTTATAGACATGATTGGATTTCTTAGGATTGATAAAGCTGGGAGGTTGTTTAACATAAACTTCCTCCTCTATTTCACCATTTAGAAAAGCACTTTTAATGTCCATTTGGTACAAGGTGATATCATGGTGATTAGCATAGGCAAGTAAGATGCGAATGGACTCAAGTCTAGCAACGGGAGCATAAGTCTCACCATAGTCCATACCTTCGACTTGTGTGTAGCCTTGGGCGATGAGACGTGCTTTGTTGCGAACTACTTGTCCATCTTCATCTTACTTGTTGCGAAACACCCATTTGGTATCGATGATGTTGTGGTTGTTGTCGGGCTTCTCAACCAATGTCCAAACTTGATTTCTCTCAAAGTTGTGTAGCTCTTCATGCATAGCATTTATCCAATCCGGATCTTCCAATGCTTCTTCGACCTTCATAGGTTCAATGCTAGAGATGAATGAATAGTTTCCACAAAAGTTAGCTAAACGAGTTTTAGAGCGAGTGATTCTCCCGGTTTGAATATCATTGTAGATTTGCTCGACGGGATGGTCTTTAGCAATTCTTGCTCGAACTCGTGAAAGCTTTTGCTTGGGTCTTGGTTGAACATCTTCTTCATCTTGTTCTTCTCCTTCTTCTTGGTCTTCTTCATTATTGGCGTTGTCGTTCTCTTGTCGTGGTGGAGAAGGAGGTTGTTGGCGTTCTTGATGTACTTCCTTGTTTTCTTCATCTTGGTGTGTCCCGCTTGTGGATGCTTCAGTATCATCTCTTGGTTCACCTTGTCGTGAACTACAAGCTTCCACTTGGACGGATGAGGTACTCTCCTTCACCTCCGTTGGACGAACCTTGCCAATAGACAAGTCTTGGATTGCTTCCGAGGGGTCTTTGTATCCTACATCAATTGGCAATTGCTCTACTTGCGAGCCATTAGATTCATCAAACTTCACATCTACCGTCTCTTCAACCTTTCGGGTGAAATTGTTGTAGACACGGTAAGTGTGAGAGTTTGAGCCATAACCAAGTAGGAAACCTTCATGAGACTTAGGAGCAAATTTAGAACGACGATGCTTATCAAGAATGTAGCACTTTGAGACGAATACTTGAAAGTATCCAACTTGGGGTTTGTTACCGGTGAGGAGCTCGTATGCCGTCTTGCTGAGTAGCTTGTGAAGATACAAGCGATTTGTTGCATGACAAGCTGTCTCAACCGCTTCTGCCCAAAAGTGCTTCGGCGTCTTGTACTCATCAAGCATCGTTCTCGCCATTTCAATGAACGTCCGGTTCTTCCTCTCAACAACTCCATTTTGTTGAGGTGTGTACGTAGCCGAGAACTTGTGTGAAATCCCTTCTTCGTCAAGAAAGGTGTCCACATTTGTGTTCTTGAACTCCGTTCCATTGTCGCTGCGAACCTTCTTGATCTTCACTTCAAACTGATTTTGAGCCTTCCTGGCGAAGTTTTTGAAGATCTTTTGGACCTGTGATTTGTCATCGAGAAAGAACACCCACGTAAATCTTGAAAAACCATCAACTATAACTAGACCAAAAGAATTTCCACCAAGACTTTTGTAAGCGTTGGGACCAAAAAGATCCATGTGAAGTAGCTCAAGTGGCCTCCTTGTGGTCATGATGTTCTTCACGGGATGCCTTCCTCCAACCTGTTTACCTGCTTGACAAGCACTACAAAGTCTATCCTTATCAAATATGACATCGTTAACACCAAGGATATGATTCCCTTTAATAAGCTTGTCAAGGTTTCTCATGCCAACGTGACCTAACCGTCTATGCGATAACCAACCTTTAGAGGATTTAGCAATGAAGCAAGTTCTAGGTTGAGCCTTTTTAGTGAAATCAACAATGTAAAGATCACCTCTACATATTCCGGTAAAGACCATTTTATGATTGTCTCGACGAAAAACTTGGCAATCTACTTCAGTAAATAGGACACTGAAACCAAAATCGGCAAGTCTAGATACTAAAAGTAAGTTGTAGCCAAGAGATTCAACGAGCATAACATTTTGAATTGAGCTATCATGTGAGATGGCCACCTTACCGAGGCCAACCACCTTACCCTTTGAGTTGTCACCGAAAGTGACATACTTTCAAGGACTATCATTTTCAGCAAGCTCACGAAACATGTCTTTATTTCCGGTCATGTGATCAGTACATCCACTGTCAAGAACCCATTCCTTTCATCCTGCCATATATCCCCGAAGGTTTGCCATATGTCAGGACCCCGACTCAATGTCACATCGATCTAGCATGTAACACCTCATATCACTTTGCGGCCTCACGCACGGTATTCCCACGGGTGTCGCCTTACCTTTGCCCGGGACCGTTTGCGCCTTTTGGCACACGTATATGACAGTGTCGCTAGCATCCATATGATAAGGAGCCCAGGCTGACATGGCTAGTCGTAAACCCAAAGCGGCACAGACTTACAGGGACAGGCATCCATGACCCAGCATCGAACGTGTCGGTCATCAGCGAGTGAATCCAGGCTGTAGCACTGGGCTAGCAGGACTCCGGTGAACCGGGCTGTAGCGGGCTAACAGGACTCCGGTATTCACCGCGTGACATTTCCCCGAAGGGACAGACACAGGAACGAAGAAGGACACATGCCGGCCAGCCTAAGTGTTCCGGAGCAGTAGCAAGCTACCATGGCTCGGTGGAAACACTAGGAGACATTTCTCCGTAAGAGAGGCTACTAAAGATAAACAACTAGATGGTCAAATCCCACAGATACCAACCATTTCAATAACATACACACAATATGCTCGATATGTGCAAATACAACATGGCATCACAACATGACTCTATGACTCAAGTAATCTATTCAATAGGCTCCGAGGAGCGAGATATTACAAACATGGGTCTCATGACCCAACATTCAGAGCATACAAATCAAGCACAAGCGGAAGCTATCATGTCTGAGTACAGACATCTATAAATGAAAAAGGCTGAGAAGCCTGACTATCTACCAAATCCTGCCGAGGCACAAGATCGTAGCTGAGGTAACAAGCTAAACATCGAAGACCACGCGGAAATACTAGTGAGACTGAAGTCTCTCTGCAAAAACATAAAATAGGCAAACGTGAGTACAAATGTACCCAGCAAGACTTACATCAGAACTATCTACATATGCATCATTATCAACAAAGGGATGGTGGGGTTTAACTACAGCAAGCCAGCTTTGACTCGGTGGCTATCCTGAACTACGACTGCGAATAACTTTTTTGAGGTGGCGCACACGAGTCCACATATTCACCATATCAATACACCACTATGGATCCGCTCCCGTCTCCCTACGAGAACGCCATCCATAGCACTCACGCTTATCTTGCGTATTTTAGAGTATCCACTTTCACTTGTCTATGAACTGATATAAGCAACCCAGAAGTCCTTTTCCGCGGACACGGCTATTCGAATAGATTAGGTTAACCCTGCAGGGGTGTACTTCTTCACACACGCTCTCACCACTTACCGCCGTTTACACGACATGTACTCGGCAACCTTCAAGCGGAAGCCCAACGTGGGTGTCGGCCACGACCTACCTAATCACCTAAGTCTCTAGTCCAGGTTTATCGCCTATTCGGGTTCCATCCATGAGGAGATCCGGCCGGAGTTTCGCTCACAGCCCCAAACGATGTGAACAGGGTTCCCGAGACACCAAACGGGCGCCCGGTACACCGTGCCACGTGCCTACCGCATCACAGCCCACCCCTACGGTCAGCGCTGCCCACGGCCTCCAGCATACTACAAACACCAGAAACTACTTGCAACTCCTGGACAGAGGACAAGGGTGATCAAGAAGCCGAGAGGGTCCATTGGTTTCGGGCCCAATGCGTGGTAGTAGCTGAATCATGGATCACAAACACAGAACTCAGTTCCTGAGGACGGCTGCAATGAGACAACCCACCATGTACTCCTACATGGCCTCTCACCGCTACCTTTACCAAATCGTGTTCACACACTTAGCTCACACACAGTAGGACAGGTTCACACGCCTTTGATTCATCCCCGATGAATCAGACCTGACTCAACTCTAAGCAATAGCAGGCATGACAAACAAACATGAATGAGTAGGCACATCAGGGCTCAAACAACTCCTACTCATGCTAGTGGGTTTCATCTATTTACTGTGGCAATGACAGGTCATGCAAAGGACAAAGGGGTTCAGCTACCGCAGCAAGTAACAGATGAATCGGTGTTGTCCTAATGCAGTAAAAGAGAGCAGGAGCGAGAGAGTAGGATTGTATCGGAATGAACAAGGGTTTTTACTTGCCTGGCACTTTTGAAGATAACATTGAGTCTTCATCAGTGTCAACGATCACATCATCGGTATCACGTCTATCGAGAGGGGACAAATACCGGCAACACAGAAGGGAACACAATCAATGCAATGCACAATATGATGCATGATCATGACATGGCAAAATGAATGTGTTTTGAGCCAATGCAACTAGCAACAGATTAAATGAAGTTGGTTTGAATACAAGATTCAAATTCAAACTCCATATGTGATTATTTAAATGCCCTTTATTTGATTTGTGCTAAACAGCAGCTATAAGTTGTTCTAACATGCATGAAAATGGTACAGATGGATTCCTTGAATTTTTCTGATAATTTTCATATATAAATTATTTAATTTGGAGTTACGGTTAATTTTCTATGAATTTTAGAAGTTTATATTCATTTTCTGGAATTTCAGAATTGAATTAAATCCAGAAAACATTACTGCGTCAGCATGACGTTGGCATGACGTCAGCAAGTCAACAGGGGTTGGCTCGGGTCAAACCTGACGTGTGGGGTCCACACGTCAGTGACACAGGGGCTAATCCCGCGTTGACTCGGGCTTTGACCCGCTACGGGGCCCGCTGTCAGTGTCACAGGGTTAGTTAGCAGGGTCATTAGCCCCTAACGACGACGCCACGTCAGCACGCCGGAGACCAGCCGACGGCGACCACAGAACACGACGGGCACGCCGGACTTGCGCTAGAGGCGTCAGTTTGGCGCGCTGAGGGCACCAGGGGATGGCCCTTGCTCCCGCACATCCAGAGGACCGAGTGGGAGGTCGTGGGGTCGCCGGAACTCATGCCGGCGACGAGCTTTGGCGGCGATGGTGTTCGGTGGTGCTCGGGCGCGTCGCTACGGTGCATCAGTGAGCAAATGGAGAGGCTGGGCAGCACCTGCTAGACATGGGGAGCACTAAGAGCAGCTCAGTGAGGCCAGGGGAGCATGGAGGCTATGCGTGCAGCAGCAATGGCGGACGGTGGCTTCGGTGCTCGTGGGGAACGGCGCTACGGCACGGAGGGGAGCATGCTGAGTTAGGGGAGAGGGTCAGTGACTCACGGCGATGACGAGGGGACGCTCGGCGAGGTCGGGGACGGTCCGGAGCCGGCGAATTTGACGAAGATGGCCGGCGGTCCCGAGGTTGAAGAAGGCATCAAGGGCGGTGTTGTGGCACGTCCGGGGCCTCGTGGCTCGTTGAGGAGGTAGAGGGAGGACCGGCGGAGCTTCCTGGGGCGTCGGTGAGCCGTGGGGTGGCCGGTAGCCACGGTGGCTCTCGTCGGTGGCGGCGGCTCCGTTCGGTCGCGGGAGGGGAAATAGAGGAGCGAGGGGGAGGGAGGTCCAGAGAGCGAGGGAGAAGTGAGAGGGGGTCGGGGCTGCGTGGCGTCGCGGGAGGGACCAGGGAAGGAGGAGGCAGCCAGGCAGGGAGGAGGTGGCCTCCTCGGCCGCGCGCGTGCGAGCACGCAGCTGCTCCCACTGGCAAGAGGAAGACGACAGGGGGGGGAGTAGCGGTGGCGGGCTGGGCCGGCTGGGCCGGTTCTGGTGGGCTGCACGGGTGAGGCCAGGTAAGTCCTTCTCTCTCTCTCTTTTATTTTTTTCTTCTGTTTTGTTTTATTTAATTTTGTTTTGCCATTGTTTTGAATTTTAAACAAATTCAAACAATGCCAAAAACTCCTCTGAATAATTTTATTTGGCTAGATGGACTTTTCCAAAAGCTCATAAAATATTTCAGGGGTATTTGAAATTATATTTTAATTATATGAATATAATTCAAATTCAAATAGCTAATGATTTAAATTCAAAGTCCCAAAAATAAATCCTTAAAAATGTTCAATATTTTGGTTGGGACCAGAACCCTTACCAAAAATTATCAAACATTTAAGAAGAGCCTTTTGGAGCAATGAATGAGATTTCTAGGGTTTTTGCCCCTCTTTTATTTAGGGTTTTGAGGCTTCCAATATTCCTCAATTCAAGTTTCAAAAATATAGACATGATGCACACATGAAGCTAGGCTAGAGCAATGCCAGAAGCTAGGGATGTGACAACTCACCCCCACTAAACAAGAATCTCGTCTCGAGATTCAAGCGTAGGGTAGGATGAAGGGGAAACGCAAACTAGTACAATCTTCACGATCCAGGGTGCACTTCAGTTGAACATTGATTCATTCACCATCATTGTCTTGATGTCTTGTTTTGAGAAATCCTGCCAACATGACATGAAGGGAAGAAGGAGACTCTAGAAGGGTCGATCTTCTTGAAGATCGAACAACTCACGGAATGAGACATAGGACCATCTCTCGGGTTGAGACACGAGATACACATCAAGAGGGGTGGAAAGAAACGGATGACGAAGGTTCACTAGGTGGACAACAATTCCACACTTAAGAAGGTGGTAATCGGTTGTCAACGTAGCGAGGAGTTGAGTTGCCATGATACCACAACGAGACACCTTCGGAACCGTGACTCGTAGATATCTCCCCTTAAGTGGCAAAAGAATTACCTTTGATTCAGAGATCATTGAAACTCTTTATACCAGCTTAAGGCAAATCATAATCGATCATTTAGAGGGGTTCGGTAGAATGGCATACTCAAACTTGGATGATGTGGATTACCTTGTTGAAGACAACGTAATGGATGAATTTTGCTTATCACCGGAAATGGAAGAGACCCATGGTAGAATGGCACATTGGCGGTGCAAGCTGGGAACAAAATGCAAATGCTGGGAATGATTCTGGTAACTGGGGAAGAACCCAACAATAGAGAGTGAATTCACTGTTGAAGTGGTTATAGCATAACCGAGGAAATCTGGGGCAATCCCAGCTAGTGCCGATGATAAGACGTAGCGCTTGTGCGTGCTCTCAAGAACTTGAGCATTTCCACAATCATCAAGGTTTTATCAACAACCGCGTCAAGGGTGCTGACAACACAACATACTACCATGATGAATAGCGATGGACGATGCAGATGCGAAGGAGGATAACACTTTCTCAGATTTCACCTTAGCGAGGCCAAGCAAATAAAATCTGGATGATCGACCGAGAGACATTTAGCACTCCGCTTCTAATGTTCTCCTTGATGTGCTAGTATAACCCATTCATAGATATGGTTTGATATCTAAAACATCAAGTAAAAGGTCGGACTTCGGGAACACAAAAATCCATAGGGGCAACTAGGGAGTAAATCCTACGAAATCCCTAGGGGGGGGTGGCCAACTTCCTCAAACAAGATACTATAATAATAGGTCTACCGGATGGGTGTGTTGGCCACGACATCCACCTTACCGGTTATCGAGAGACCAATATTATAGTTCTTAGGGAAATGTTTCAACCATCATATCTGCCTGAGATTCAGCTCTGGTTGGTGTTAGGATATTCCAGGCTCATCGAGTCTTAGGAAGAAAAATGAAAGTTTGCAACACAAATCGACGAGATGACGTTGCGGGATTCTCGGGAGATGAACTACGATAGCAAGCTCCAAAACATGAGCTGGTTCTGCTACAAACATGTGAACACGTTGTCCCAGACAAGCATGACCACGTGGTAGTCTTATAATAAAACACTACCGAGTTCAGGAGGGGAACCATCAACGAGGGTATCGAAGTTCTTTCATAAGTCCGGATTAGCTCTTATGAAGGAACTCCTTCTCCTTGAACAAATCAATCAGTGGCTTGGTGTGCTAGGGATACATATAGATTGAAGGTTGCAAGTCTTCAAACCACAGCATTCTTCGCACGTGTGCATGACTGATTTGGAATGATTCCAAAGAAAGCAACATTGACTTTCTCGAATCCACGGCGGCAACTTGCATCAGATGCACATGAATTAAAGGAAGTCACTGCCTTCATCCAAACATATGCTTCATGAGCTAGCATGAACAAATGCTTTCAAAAGTTTCCAACACTAGCTTAATGTTCAGCAAAATTATGGAGAAGACAAGGATGTTGTAAATGGGCACAACAACAATTCATCTGGGTTTCCTTTTAAAAGGAATTCCATAGTTAAGTGAACAAGTGATAGCATTGGTCAGACCTAAAAGATATAATGGTGTATGCTCGAGGGATCAACCACGAATAAGACAACATTACGAGCATCGTTGGTACTGATTTGATTGGACGATAGCCCACACTCAAATCAAAGGATTGATAAGACAATAGGTCCAGCAACTGATCACGAACTCAACATAGCGGTCAGGTGACAACCCGGTAACACCTCCAAGAAGATATTTGGAAAGTCACGAACCACCGGTATGTTACTAAGCTCGAGAACAATCTTGCTTTTGAGGGCAAGACGATATGATCAAATGAGTGAGGACTTGACAAGATCCTAACTCATCAATCGAAGGGTGCACCGAAATAAGGACTAGGTAGCACGATCAGTCTTAGAAGGATGATTCGAAAACCAACATACTAAGAATGAAATTATTATCCTTTAACTACCAAGCAACAGAGTTGCTAGCAGTATTGATTTCACACATCACAATTCATTTATCGGTATTCCGGTTGCATCAACACGAGGGCCGAGGAATGAACAGTGATGGCAAGAAGTATCACTGTACCAAGAGTTCATGGGATGGTGTGCAATTCCTATAACAATCTCGATATAAAATATGTAATACTCCAAGGTAGAGCAGAACCAAAAGCTGGATTGGCATTTGATCTGCGGAATACAACTACTTTGACCCAATCCTAGATATGGAAGAGGTACTGGAGTTTGTTTCTCCTAGTCATTCCGGAATAGAATGGCTTGACAGACCACAAGAGTCATAGGCATCGACGAACGAACGCACGCATACTCTTGACTATCAATTGATAGACGAGGGTCAGAATGCAACTAAAGAGAACAACTCAAAGGAACATATAACTTTCTGAGTTGTGGATGCATAGATTAGTATGTCGAACCAAGTTCAACATATTTCTTCCGGATAACCCATGCAGAAAGGTAGAACTGGCAGAGTCACGATTTATGAATGGAGAACTCCTCAAGAGTACTCTAATTGTGATTTTTTTTTGATCCAATAAACATCTGCCATAAGTAGTTCATGGTATTTGGAAGAAGAAGATACCACGGACTTCAAGGACTATCGCAAAGGTTACTAATATCCTAAAGGCACTAGCAATTACTATCAACATGAAGTAGGTAGAGTGAATCTCGGGTTCAGAACCCAGGAGTAGAATACCTACTACTAAGTAGCATCACGGGATGCTTCCGAGAATAAAGGCCAGAATCTTCACACTAGGACACAAATCATGGCTAGACCACTAGATGATCCCCTAAGCACTTAGGGTCATAATAATAATTCCAACATATATGTCGAGGCAATAATTACCTCAACACACCGATTAGTGTGGTTAATCTGGCCCATGGGAACATCGGAAACTGAAGGAAGGGATTTGCAAATACATCGGACTATTTAGAAACCTGGGATGACTCGGACAACATAACGGCTATAATTGCTCAAAAAGATTTGAGACAATCACAAAAATGGTGGCATAACCACTCAGAAGCACAATATCAAGGTTCCGAGATCAACAATTAACATACGGAAGTAGTAGGAACTGAACTGAGACTTAAATCCAACAATCTTATAAGTCTACTGATTAGTAACACGTGATCCTAATAGAAAGAAGAGATAGCCTAGTTCTTAATCCCCGCAGGAAAGATAAGATGACTCAGATCAGAAGGGCATGAGGTATAAGGAGTAAAAAGAGCCTTACGTTCCATCCCACAATCAATTCCCTTATATAACTAAAGAATTTCTAAACTCAACTTCGACCAGTTTGGCTTGGTAATCCTACAGGCAGTCAAGCTCTGATACCAACGCTGTCAGGACCCCGACTCAATGCCACATCGATCTAGCATGTAACACCTCATATCACTTTGCGGCCTCACGCACGGTATTCCCACGGGTGTCGCCTTACCTTTGCCCGGGACCGTTTGCGCCTTTTGGCACACGTATATGACAGTGTCGCTAGCATCCATATGATAAGGAGCCCGGGCTGACATGGCTAGTCGTAAACCCAAAGCGGCACAGACTTACAGGGACAGGCATCCATGACCCAGCATCGAACGTGTCGGTCATCAGCGAGTGAATCCAAGCTGTAGCACTGGGCTAGCAGGCTCCGGTGAACCGGGCTGTAGCGGGCTAACAGGACTCCGGTATTCACCGCGTGACATTTCCCCGAAGGGACAGACACAGGAACGAAGAAGGACACATGCCGGCCAGCCTAAGTGTTCCGGAGCAGTAGCAAGCTACCATGGCTCGGTGGAAACACTAGGAGACATTTCTCCGTAAGAGAGGCTACTAAAGATAAACAACTAGATGGTCAGATCCCACACATACCAAGCATTTCAATAACATACACACAATATGCTCGATATGTGCAAATACAACATGGCATCACAACATGACTCTATGACTCAAGTAATCTATTCAATAGGCTCCGAGGAGCGAGATATTACAAACATGGGTCTCATGACCCAACATTCAGAGCATACAAATCAAGCACAAGCGGAAGCTATCATGTCTGAGTACAGACATCTATAAATGAAAAAGGCTGAGAAGCCTGACTATCTACCAAATCCTGCCGAGGCACAAGATCGTAGCTGAGGTAACAAGCTAAACGTCGAAGACCACGCGGAAATACTAGTGAGACTGAAGTCTCTCTGCAAAAACATAAAATAGGCAAACGTGAGTACAAATGTACCCAGCAAGACTTACATCAGAACTATCTACATATGCATCATTATCAACAAAGGGATGGTGGGGTTTAACTACAGCAAGCCAGCTTTGACTCGGTGGCTATCCTGAACTACGACTGCGAATAACTTTTTTGAGGTGGCGCACACGAGTCCACATATTCACCATATCAATACACCACTATGGATCCGCTCCCGTCTCCCTACGAGAACGCCATCCATAGCACTCACGCTTATCTTGCGTATTTTAGAGTATCCACTTTCACTTGTCTATGAACTGATATAAGCAACCCAGAAGTCCTTTTCCGCAGACACGGCTATTCGAATAGATTAGGTTAACCCTGCAGGGGTGTACTTCTTCACACACGCTCTCACCACTTACCGCCGTTTACACGACATGTACTCGGCAACCTTCAAGCGGAAGCCCAACGTGGGTGTCGGCCACGACCTACCTAATCACCTAAGTCTCTAGTCCAGGTTTATCGCCTATTCGGGTTCCATCCATGAGGAGATCCGGCCGGAGTTTCGCTCACAGCCCCAAACGATGTGAACAGGGTTCCCGAGACACCAAACGGGCGCCCGGTACACCGTGCCACGTGCCTACCGCATCACAGCCCACCCCTACGGTCAGCGCTGCCCACGGCCTCCAGCATACTACAAACACCAGAAACTACTTGCAACTCCTGGACAGAGGACAAGGGTGATCAAGAAGCCGAGAGGGTCCATTGGTTTCGGGCCCAATGCGTGGTAGTAGCTGAATCATGGATCACAAACACAGAACTCAGTTCCTGAGGACGGCTGCAATGAGACAACCCACCATGTACTCCTACATGGCCTCTCACCGCTACCTTTACCAAATCGTGTTCACACACTTAGCTCACACACAGTAGGACAGGTTCACACGCCTCTGATTCATCCCCGATGAATCAGACCTGACTCAACTCTAAGCAATAGAAGGCATGACAAACAAACATGAATGAGTAGGCACATCAGGGCTCAAACAACTCCTACTCATGCTAGTGGGTTTCATCTATTTACTGTGGCAATGACAGGTCATGCAAAGGACAAAGGGGTTCAGCTACCGCAGCAAGTAACAGATGAATCGGTGTTGTCCTAATGCAGTAAAAGAGAGCAGGAGCGAGAGAGTAGGATTGTATCGGAATGAACAAGGGGGTTTTGCTTGCCTGGCACTTTTGAAGATAACATTGAGTCTTCATCAGTGTCAACGATCACATCATCGGTATCACGTCTATCGAGAGGGGACAAATACTGGCAACACAGAAGGGAACACAATCAATGCAATGCACAATATGATGCATGATCATGACATGGCAAAATGAATGTGTTTTGAGCCAATGCAACTAGCAACAGATTAAATGAAGTTGGTTTGAATACAAGATTCAAATTCAAACTCCATATGTGATTATTTAAATGCCCTTTATTTGATTTGTGCTAAACAGCAGCTATAAGTTGTTCTAACATGCATGAAAATGGTACAGATGGATTCCTTGAATTTTTCTGATAATTTTTCATATATAAATTATTTAATTTGGAGTTACGGTTAATTTTCTATGAATTTTAGAAGTTTATATTCATTTTCTGGAATTTCAGAATTAAATTAAATCCAGAAAACATTACTGCGTCAGCATGACGTTGGCATGACGTCAGCAAGTCAACAGGGGCCGGCTCGGGTCAAACCTGACGTGTGGGGTCCACACGTCAGTGACACAGGGGCTAATCCCGCGTTGACTCGGGCTTTGACCCGCTACGGGGCCCGCTGTCAGTGTCACAGGGTTAGTTAGCAGGGTCATTAGCCCCTAACGACGACGCCACGTCAGCACGCCGGAGACCAGCCGACGGCGACCACAGAACACGGCGGGGCACGCCGGACTTGCGCTAGAGGCGTCAGTTTGGCGCGCTGAGGGCACCAGGGGATGGCCCTTGCTCCCGCGCATCCAGAGGACCGAGTGGGAGGTCGTGGGGTCGCCGAAACTCATGCCGGCGACGAGCTTTGGCGGCGATGGTGTTCGGTGGTGCTCGGGCGCGTCGCTACGGTGCATCAGTGAGCAAATGGAGAGGCTGGGCAGCACCTGCTAGACATGGGGAGCACTAAGAGCAGCTCAGTGAGGCCAGGGGAGCACGGAGGCTATGCGTGCAGCAGCAATGGCGGACGGTGGCTTCGGTGCTCGTGGGGAACGGCGCTACGGCACGGAGGGGAGCATGCTGAGTTAGGGGAGAGGGTCAGTGACTCACGGCGATGACGAGGGGACGCTCGGCGAGGTCGGGGACGGTCCGGAGCCGGCGAATTTGACGAAGATGGCCGGCGGTCCCGAGGTTGAAGAAGGCATCGAGGGCGGTGTTGTGGCACGTCCGGGGCCTCGTGGCTCGTTGAGGAGGTAGAGGGAGGACCGGCGGAGCTTCCTGGGGCGTCGGTGAGCCGTGGGGTGGCCGGTAGCCACGGTGGCTCTCGTCGGTGGCGGCGGCTCCGTTCGGTCGCGGGAGGGGAAACAGAGGAGCGAGGGGGAGGGAGGTCCAGAGAGCGAGGGAGAAGTGAGAGGGGGTCGGGGCTGCGTGGCGTCGCGGGAGGGACCAGGGAAGGAGGAGGCAGCCAGGCAGGGAGGAGGTGGCCTCCTCGGCCGCGCGCGTGCGAGCACGCAGCTGCTCCCACTGGCAAGAGGAAGACGACAGGGGGGGAGTAGCGGTGGCGGGCTGGGCCGGCTGGGCCGGTTCTGGTGGGCTGCACGGGTGAGGCCAGGTAAGTCCTTCTCTCTCTCTCTTTTATTTTTTTTCTTCTGTTTTGTTTTATTTAATTTCGTTTTGCCACTGTTTTGAATTTTAAGCAAATTCAAACAATGCCAAAAACTCCTCTGAATAATTTTATTTGACTAGATGGACTTTTCCAAAAGCTCATAAAATATTTCAGGGGTATTTGAAATTATATTTTAATTATATGAATATAATTCAAATTCAAATAGCTAATGATTTAAATTCAAAGTCCCAAAAATAAATCCTTAAAAATGTTCAATATTTTGGTTGGGACCAGAACCCTTACCAAAAATTATCAAACATTTAAGAAGAGCCTTTTGGAGCAATGAATGAGATTTGTAGGGTTTTTGCTCCTCTTTTATTTAGGGTTTTGAGGCTTCCAATATTCCTCAATTCAAGTTTCAAAAATATAAACATGATGCACACATGAAGCTAGGCTAGAGCAATGCCAGAAGCTAGGGATGTGACACCATAAGACCAAAGTGTCTCATTGCATCATCAAGATCATAGTCATCATCATCATTCTCATCCTCATCATAGTATCCATGTTCAACATCGTCATGTGGTGGATCAATTCCTAGTGAGGGTGATTCATTAGTATGAGTTTGACAATAATATCCTCTATGAATTCTAGTAGCTTCGGAAATAATATTGCTAATAATTCCAACATTTCCTTTGGCACGCATAAGATTTGTAAGTTCAAATAGACAATTACCAAACATAGGATCATTGGAATTCATCTGTCAAGGCAATAGACTTATGAAGAATTTCATCCAAATTTTTCAAGGAAAATAATTAGGAAATCGTTCCTCAAGAAATTTCCATATAGTGTAGGCACACTCAAAAGTAGGCAGTTTTCCAACCAAGTTTCTAGGCAAGCCTCTAGTGATAAGATTAACAGTTCTAACATTTCTAATCATGTCAATTGACTCATCAAGGGTGGGATGCATAGGATCAACATAAGGTGCACAAGGACTAGCAATGTACTTGTTTAAATGATATTGATTGAAAATTACAAGCATCTCATTTTTCCACTCATGAAAATACTCTCCATCAAGTATAGGCACTCTATGTCTAAGACTCCCCAAAGTAGACTCATCCATCTTCCTCCAATGGTGATTAAACCAAAGCAATGGAGACCAAACCTATGATACCACTTGTAGGACCTTGAGAAGAAGTGTAAGTAAGTCTAGAGGGGGGGTGATTAGACTACTTGACCAATTAAAAATTAAGCCTTTTCCCAAATTTAGTTTTTGGCAGATTTTAGCAATCTTAGCACAAGTCAAGCAATCTTCACACAATTCAAGCAAGCATGCAAAGAGTATATGAGCAACGGAAATTAAAGCATGGAACTTGCAAGAATGTACAGGGAAGGGTTTGGAGATTTCAAACGCAATCTGGAGACACGGTGATTTTTGAGCCGTGGTTCCGATAGGTGGTGCTATCGTACATCCACGTTGATGGAGACTTCAACCCACGAAGGGTAACGGTTGCGTGCATCCACGGAGGGCTCCACCCATGAAGGGTCCATGAAGAAGAAACCTTGTCTATCCCACCATGGCCGTCGCCCACGAAGGACTTGCCTCACTAGCGGTAGATCTTCATGAAGTAGGTGATCTCCTTGCCCTTACAAACTCCTTGGTTCAACTCCACAATCTTGTCGGAGACTCCCAAGTGACACCTAGCCAATCTAGGAGATACCACTCTCCAAGAAGTAACAAATGGTGTATTGATGATGAACTCCTTGCTCTTGTGCTTCAAATGATAGTCTCCCCAACACTCAACTCTCTCTCATAGGATTTGGATCTGGTGGAAAGAAGATTTGAGTGGAAAGCAACTTGGGGAAGGCTAGAGATCAAGATTCATATGGTAGGAATGGAATATCTTGGCCTCAACACATGAGTAGGTAGTTCTCTCTCATAAATGGTAAGTTGGAAGTGTAGGTTTGTTCTGATGGCTCTCTCCATGAATGAAGAGGAGATGGAGGGGTATATACAGCCTCCACACAAAATATAACCGTTACACATAATTTACCAATCTCGGTGGGACCGAATCAACAAACTCGGTCGGACCGATTTAGTAAACAATGTGACCGTTAGGGTTTTTGGTGGGACCGATACGCAACTCAGTAGGACCGATATGGTTAGGGTTAGGGCATAACGTAATCTCGGTGAGACAGATTACACAAACTCGGAGAGACCGATTTTGGTAATAAGCTAACCAGAGAGTTGGTCAGGAAAACTCGGTGGGACCGATTACTCAAACTCGATGGGACCGATTTGGGTAATAAGTTAACCAGAGAGTTTGCATTGTAATCTCGGTAGTACCAATTGCTCAAACTCCGTAAGACCGATTTTGATAATGGACATACATAGAGAGATTACAATGCCATCTCGGTGAGATCGAGATCCCTATCGGTGAGACCAATTTGCCTAGGGTTTGTGGCAGTGGCTATGACATCTGAACTCGGTGGCGCCGGATAGAAAGAATCGGTGGGGCCGAGTTTGACTTTAGGTTTAGGTCATATGTAGATGTGGGAAAGTAGTTGAGGGTTTTTGGAGCATATCACTAAGCACTGTGGAGCAAGAAACTCATTAAGCAACACCTGATCCCTTCTTGATAGTATTGGCTTTTCCTATAGACTCAATGTGATCTTGGATCACTAAAATATAAAATGAAGAGTCTTGAGCTTGAAGCTTGAGCCAATCCTTTGTCCTTAGCATCTTGAAGGGGTTCCACATCCTTTAGCCCATGCCACTCCATTGTTGAACTTATCTGAAACATACTAGATAAAAGTGTTAGCCCAGCAAGAGATATGTTGACATTAATTACCAAAACCACCCAGGGAGCACTTGTGCTTTCATCTACATAAAACCACTCTGAAGGTCAGTCTTCGGACGCCTTCTTTGGAGTGCCGAATAAGTATCTGGTCTGGGCGACGCGCCATATTTCGGCTCCACCAACTTGATATATAGATCCCTCTTGATTACGATGGACGAGGCAGAATAGCCTCTTCCATCGCTCGAAATGAGCCTCACAACCCAGAAATAGCTCGCAGAGGACAACATAACCTGCGATGTGCAGTATAGAGGCAGGGGTGAAATTATGCAACTGGAGGCCATAGAACTCCCGGAGCCCGCAGAGGAACGGGTGGATTGGAAACCCGAGTCCCCTTAGTAAATATGGGACAAGGCATACCCGCTCCCCCTGAGATGGGTTAGGAAAGCTCTCTGCTTGCTCCCCGCCATTATAGGTGGCTAGTCCGGCTCGGACGGGGACCATGTATGCAGGTGGAAGAAACCCCTGGGTTTGCAACTCTACTAATCGGCTATGGGTGACAGAGCACTTTTCCCAATCGCTTGATTTAGAGCTAAGGGTGCGAGAGGAGGAGTCGCGGTGGCCGGCCATGATGGGGTGGTTTTTTCCGGGCGCACTCTGTTGAATGCTTGCTGGGAGGAAGATGGTGTGATTTGGATCTGATGATCCCCATCTCTTCAAATAGACGGTTGGCTTACAGGGTCAGGGTGGCAAATGTAAAATACCCTGACTTCTCGTATTCACTTGACACGTGGAAATAGCCATTATTGAAGCACAGAAGCTGAGGAGTACAACATTGATGGGAAGTTGGACACTGTTTGCTACAACAGGTACTCTGGATTTGGAGAAGAACCCGCCTTGCAATGCTGAAGACAATCTATGCGCCAGACTCATTGTCATTGAAGCCTGGTTCGGGGGCTACTCAAGGAGTTCTGGATTAGGGGGTACTCGGACAGCCGGACTATATCCTTTGGCCGGACTATTGGACTATGAAGATACAAGATTGAAGACTTTTTCCCGTGTCCGGATAGGACTCTCCTTGGCGTGGAAGGCAAGCTTGGTGATTCGGATATGTAGATCTCCTTCTCTGTAACTGACTCTGTGTAACCCTAGCCCCCTCCAGTGTCTATATAAACCGGAGGGTTTAGTCCGTAGGACAAGAACAATCATAATCATCATAGGCTAGCTTCTAGGGTTTAGCCTCTACGATCTCATGGTAGATCAACTCTTGTAATACTCATATCATCAAGATCAATCAAGCAGGAAGTAGGGTATTACCTCCATCGAGAGGGCCCGAACCTGGGTAAACATCGTGTCCCCAGCCTCTGTTACCATTAGCCTTAGACGCACAGTTCGGGACCCCCTACCCGAGATCCGCCAGTTTTGACACCAACAGCGGGGGACACGATGTTTACCCAGGTTCGGGCCCTCTCTATGGAGGAAATACCCTACTTCCTGCTTGATTGATCTTGATGATATGAGTATTACAAGAGTTGATCTACCACGAGATCGATGAGGCTAACCCTAGAAGCTAGCCTATGATTATGATTATTCTTTTCCTATGGACTAAACCCTCCGGTTTATATGGACACTGGAGGGGACTAGGGTTACACAGAGTCGGTTACAGAGAAGGAAATCTACATATCTGAATCGCCAAGCTTGCCTTCCACGCAAAGGAGAGTCCCATCCGGACACGGGACGAAGTCTTCTATCTTGTATCTTCGTAGTCCAACAATCCGGCTAAAGTATATATTCCAGCTGTCCGAGGACCCCCTAATCCAGAACTGCCTCAGTAGCCCCTGAATGAGGCTTCAATGAGGATTGAGTCCGGTGCACAGACTGTCTTCAGCATTGCAGGGTCGGTTCTTCTTCGTATACTCCAAAGTAGATCTTGAACACAAGAATCGTGTCCGGATCTGCAAAAAACAAATTTCACACACCATCGTAGAGAGTATAATATTTCACGGATCTAATCTGTTGACAGTTTTATTCATAATGTGACATCACACCATGGCCCGGTTACTATTTGAACCGTTTCATCAGCCTGCCATGACACAATTTACGAGGCGGTTTCATTAGCATGTCTTGTCGAAGCAGAGATCGTGTCCCCTTATCATGGAATTCTCATCAATACGGGTGCGGATAACCCAACCGTGCCATTAATACGGCACTTGGGGAATAAGCGAGTTTTAGGGAATGTGGGGAGGTGCATGATCCGCCTTTATAAAGGGATAAGGATTCCCCTCTCTCACCCACGCCTTCTGCTTCCTCTGCTCATCCATTCTCAAGCTCCAACGCCCAAGCTTTCGCCTTCTCCGCAAAAACATTCCAAACATGTCCAGCGCGGGAAGCAAGTGGATGGCCTCCTCTGTTAAGAAGGGGGACATCAAGAAGCTCCGGGAGGCCGGATACCTGTCCAAGGACATCGTGCATCATCTTCCGGCCGAGGGGCAGGTCGTCCCTACCCCGAAGCCCCAGGAAAGGGTAGTATTCCTTTCCCACTTCGTCCGTGGGCTAGGATTCCCCCTCCACCCGTTCGTCCGCGGACTAATGTTCTATTACGGGCTAGACTTCCATGATTTAGCCCCCAACTCCATCCTCAACATCTCGGCATTTATTGTCATGTGCGAGGCCTTTCTCCACATCCCACCTCACTTCGGCCTATGGCTGAAGACTTTCAACGTGAAGCCAAAAGTGGTGAGCGGCCAACAAGTGGAGTGTCGGGGTGCCATGGTGGGAAAGATGCCCAATGTCGCCTGGCCCGAGGGCTCTTTTGTGGAGACCGTAAAGGGGTGGCAGTCAGGGTGGTTCTACATCACCGAGTCGTGCGACACCAACTAGGCAGCGACCCCCGAATTCCGATCTGGCGTCCCCATGCGGCTCACTTCCTGGAAAGAGAAGGGCCTATCCTGGGGCTTGGAGGAAGAACTGACTGGACTCCAGACGTGTGTCAAAAACATGGTGAGCAAGAAAATCAAGCTCGTCAATGTGGTCCAAGTCATGCTCTTCCACCGGATTCTTCCGTGCCAGAGATGGATTTATAATTTGTGGGAGTTTGACCCGGTCAAACACCAGACGCTGAAAGAGCTCTTCGACTCGACACACAAAGATATTTGGAATGTGCTCTTCAAGGCCGGTGAGGTACCACCGCCCATGACCGAGAATCGCGGGCTCAGCGCAAAACGCCGAGCGAATGCGGTAAGTTTTTATATTCGTGAGACATGCCTTTTTACTAACACGCCCGCGGGAGGAATCTAAGCCTCCATGTCAATCCCACGGGACTGGGTAGTAGTAGCGAAGCAGATCAACTATCCGGCTCCGCAACCCGAAGATACAGAGTCATCCCTCCTGATGAGGATGTTATTCCCGGCCCCCTACGAGGTACCGGAGAAGAAGGCCAAGAATACGGCCGCGGGGACCAGGGATGGTCTCCGACGCAAGGGTGCTTTGGACATAACATCCGAAGACACCAAGACAAACTCCTCCATCGAAGAAGACGAGGAGGAGGAGGAAATCCATCCCCCACCTACCAGGGGAAGGAAGAGGAGGCTTTCCCCCACGGGGAGGCCGAAATGTCCAAGAAGGGAAAGATTTTCCTTCCAAACTACTCCGCCGTGGCTACCAACAGCCGCGAGGAGTGGGAACCCAGGGCCAAGCCCCTGGCCAAATCGTAAGTATCCGGACATACTAGTATATGGGATCTGTTTGTTTTATCCCGCCTTACTGTGCCAGACATGCACCTGCAGTCCGGCCAAGTCCAACATCGAGATATCCTCCTCTTCGGAGGGATCGTTGGACCCGGCGGCGATGAACAGCGAGTCTCTTTTGACCACTTACTCCCCCAAGGGTGCGGACAACACCGAGGTGTTGTCTCGAAGGATGCCGGGCCAAGGGCAGACCGTTCTGGAGACGCCGGGGGGTAAAACCCCGGTGGCTGAACACTTGGGGGGCGTGGCCCCCATGGACACCAAGTTTGGGGGCCGCAACCAGTTTGGCCCCAAGCCGAATTCAGCTCCGGAAACCCAAGGGGTCCGGATTCCGGAAAGAGGGCCACCCCTAGCAAGGGGAGTGAGCCGTTTGTACCGATGACCTCTGTCCATCCGGAGGCACCGGACATGTTGCTGGAGGCACTCCGCGGCGCCTCCATTGATGAAGAACATCGTACTCTAATGAGTATGGTGATTGAGAAGGTACAGTCTGCCAAAAACGGACTGACCGAAGCCTGCGCTAGCCTTCTAATAGGCTTTGAGGTATGCAATAAAAATGTGGAAAGATGTCACAGTATAGACAGTAGCCCCTGATGCTCTGTTAGGTGTTCGGAAAGAAAAGCCAAACAAAGGATCAAATAATAGTCGTAGGAGTCTAATAAAAGATGTCTTATGTGAATAAGCAGGCGTCGCTGCTAGCCACTGCCGCTCGCACTGTGGAGATCTTTGGACTAAAGCAGAGCCTGGAGCAGACCGAGGAAGAACTCGGCCTTGTGAAGAGGCAGCTGGAGGAAAGCCAAGGTATATAGTACCCTATCTTTATACTTATGAGTGATAATTGGGTCGCGCTGATGAAAGCGTTATGAACTGTTATAGGGGCCATGACCGAGGTGGCGACCCTGAAGAAGGCATTAGCCGAGGCCGAAGACAAAGCGACGAAGGAACGCGCTGCATGCGAGAAGCATGAGGCCTGGGTCAGCGAGGTGCAGCAAGAGCTCTAGGGTGCCGTCAAGAAGTACGAATCCTTGGAATGTGACTCAAAAACTAAAGAGTTCGAGCTTGCCAAGGCCCTCCAGAGCGCACAAGACGCCAGAGTCGAAGCCCGGAGAGCCCTCCAGGAAGTCCAGGAGGCCCAAAAGATTGTGGTGGGTAAGGCTTTTCTTATGCAAAGCAAGCATGTGAAGGAAACATTCTTTTTACTTACCCGAATTCGGAGTTCTCCAGGAGCGTTTGCGGATCTGCCGCGCGGCATATCAGATGCCGCGAAATTCTACCGAGCCGAAGAAGGGAGCTCGACGAAGAAGTTGTTCTGGTCCCAGTACCTTGGGCCAGAGCATCTGAGGCCCTTGAGAGACCAGCTAAAGCAGTTAGTCGAACTGCACAAGGCGGCCAAACTGGGCATGAAGGACCTTATAGTCCGGCTATGGCCGGCCGAGCCCCTGCCTAACAGTTACTTCAGACTCATGAAGCGGCTTGTGAGTGCCTGCCGCGACTTGACGTCATAAAGCGGTCGGTGTGCATTGAGGGTGCGCGGATGGCGTTTGCCCATGTGAACATGCATTAGGCAAAGATGAATGCTAAGGTTGTCGGGGAAGCTGCTCCACGAACACCTATGGGACCGGCGGACCGAGCCCCTTTCGGTTCGGCGGGGGGCGGAGATCGCACGAAGAGCGGATCGAGGCGAAGCACACGAGCAGTTTACCCAGCATCGGAGCTCTCCGGAGAGATAATACTCCTACTGCTGCATGTCTGAGTGTATTGAGTTCTTGCTCGGGAGCGCTGAGTGCTACAGTACACACTAGCTGCTAACGAGACCGAGTGTGAGTGTTTTTCTGCCTTCGAACCCCCCTCTACGTTGCGCATGGGCCTCCTTTTATATGCTAAAGGGGTTTCCAACAGGTGGCAACGTAGACAAGGGTAAAAATGGAAAAGGAATTGCGGTTGGTACAACTACCTGTACAGTGTATCATACCTAACCCTGACGGCAGGGGACAAAGGCATTAAATCCCGTCTACGTCGCCCAAATAGTGCAAAAAGGGACCGTCAGGGATGCCACCGCTCGCCACGATGGCGATCTTGTCAGCGTCGCTTGCCACCACGCACCGCTGGCTGCATAGCCTCTTGCCACGCGCGCCTGGAAAGGCCCCAGGGCGACACGTTGGTGGATGTGCTGGAGCGCGGGTACAGAGTGGTAGCTTGCCGCGGCAAGCGCTTTGCCGCGGTCGTTGTCTTGTCGCGTCCGGAAGCTTGTTACTCAATGGGCCTCGCCGGGACGCGTGGCCCGTCGCCGCAAGTTCCTTGAGATGCCTTGGTTGGCCTTCCCGGCAAGCTCCTCTTGTCGGGGCCTTGTCTCCTTGGCTTGAATACTTTGTTCTTGAAGGGCTCCACAGGAACCACGGAGGACCTTGGCGGTCACCCGGCAAGCCTTGCCGCAGGGTGCTGCCACTGCCCGTGCACAAGTTCGGGATACTAGGGTACCCCTACTCTAGTACACCGACAGGAGCCCCTGGGCCTGGGCCACACACGGTGTTGAGCGCTGTTGGGCCAGGCCCAAAACAGGGCACGGGCACGTGCGGCCTGGGTTACGCCGTATCTCACTCTGTATCCTCCGCGCCCTCCTCGAACGGCGTGCGTCGAATCCGGTGTCGTGGAAGAGATCGTGGGTGTTGCCGCAGCCATCGACGGGGAGCTGGCGCAGCTGGGGATGGAGCATCTCGGGTATTCCTCCGATGAGAACCTCCAACCCAGCGCCAAGCTCAGCTTGTTCTTCAAAGGCGTGGCGACGGCCCTCTAGCGACTCCGGGAGAAGATCCCAAAGCAGTTGGCCGACGAGTCGCGCAAAATCTACGCGGGAGCTCTTCAAAAGGTGCTGGTGAAGGTGGCCTTCCGCAACCCAGGCCTCAACCTCACCAACGTCCTCAGGACCTTGCCGCCGGATGCTGATCTGGAAGCACTCAAGACCCTTGTCGCACCCATTGTGGACAAGGTGAGCGGGATCAAGAGGGTTGAGGGCGATCGCGTAGATTAGGCCGCCCGTTTTCTCTTTTTCTTGTCGCTGCTGGTCATGTTATGAGAACAATCTGTTAGAGCTGCGACAAGCTATCTTATAATATGACTCTATTTTGGGTAGCGATTGCTATGTTATTTCCTTTACTTCATTCCTTCCTTTGTATGTTTTTGCCCTATGCTTTTAGGGAACTTGTCGGCGCAGGCACCTTAGCCGCGAGCGCTGAGTGCGGGACGTCAGCAGCCTGCTGGCGGTGCCGCTACTGACAAGAAACCTTGTCGCAACTAGTCGCAGCTCACTTAAGTTGTTGAGCGGACTCAAAACAAGTAAGGGCGCAACTAGCTACGAGTTGGTTCCTCCGCGCACAGGTTTTCCATAAAAAGCACGGTCGTTCGAGGAAGATAACTTAAAAATTTTAAAACTGATTGCTCAAACTTTAGCAACTTAACTTTTCTGTCGTTTGCTCCCCGGTAAGGCGAAACTTCCTCGAACGACGCTTGGTCCACACCATTATCTTCTCCTTTCCCCCCGGCAAACTTGTGGGCGAGGGAACCTTCCCTTCTTTGAGAAAGAGAAAGAAGAGAAAATAAAGATATGGGGCCTTACGGCTTGTTATTGCTTACCGGGGGTAGGCGCTGCACAAAGTGTCAGATAACGCATGCAAAGAAAAGTAGAAAGCATGAAATTGACAAGATGTGCGGAGCACATGAGCTTTACTTATGCACGGGGTCTGCGCCCGGCTTCGTACAAAGGATTGCATGCAACATCGGCAAGACTTGTACAAAAGGTGGTTGCCGGAACAGGTTCCGGCAACCGCGCCTTACGGGTAAAACTTACGAAGATGCTCAATGTTCCAGGAGTTGCTCACCGGAATGCCATCTTCTGTCTCAAGGCGAACAGCGCTAGGCCTAGTGACTCGTTTCACCCGGTAAGGGCCTTCCCACTTCGGTGTCAACTTGTTGGAATTCTTGGCGGACTGAATGCGCCGAAGAACAAGGTCGCCTTCCTCGAGACTTCTGGCATTAACTTTGCGGCTATGGTAGCGGCGCAAAGCTTGCTGGTATCGAGCAGCTCGTACAGCGGCCTGAAGACGGTCCTCCTCAAGGAGCAGCGCGTCATCTTGTCGCAACTGCTCTTTCTCAAGCTCATCATAAGCGAGCACTCAAGGTGACCCGTATACGAGTTCCGTGGGGAGAACTGCCTCTGCTCCATATACTAGAGCGAAAGGTGTCTGGCCAGTGGCTCGATTTGGCGTCGTCCTGACCGACCAAAGAAGCACCGGCAGCTCCTCAATCCAGTTCCTTTCGCACTTGCGCAGCCTGTCGAAAGTCCTGGTCTTGAGCCCACGCAGCACTTCAGCATTCGCCCTCTCCGCTTGACCGTTACTTCTCAGATGAGCAACAGAAGCGAAGCAGACCTTGGCGCCAAGATCTTGGACGTACTGCATGAAGGTGCGGCTCGTGAATTGCGTGCCGTTGTCGGTGATGATCCTGTTAGGGATCCCGAAGCGGCAAACAATCGACCTGAAGAACTTGACTGCTGACTGTGCTGTCACCTTCCTCACTACTTCCACTTCTGGCCACTTTGTGAACTTGTCGATTGCAACGTACAAGTACTCAAATCCCCCGACAGCTCAGGGAAAGGGGCCGAGGATGTCGAGCCCCCAGACCGAAAATGGCCGGGATAAAGGGATCGTCTGGAGAGCTTGAGCTGGCTGGTGTATCTACTTGGAATGGAACTGGCACGCTTCACACTTGGTTACTTGTGCAGTTGCATCCTAGAGGGCTTTCGGCCAAAAGAAACCTTGCCGGAACACTTTGCCGGCAAGTGCTCTTGCGCCAATGTGGTGACCACATATGCCTCCATGTATCTCTGCCAATAGCTTTTGTCCGTCTTCCCGGTGAATACACTTCAATTTCACGCCGTTGAGTCTTTTTCTGTACAGTGTGTTGTCGACAAACTGGTACATACTTGACTGCCGGGCTACTCTTTCTGCTTCTTCTTGCTCTTGGGGAAGTTCTCCTGTCTGAAGGAAACGGACAATCTGCTGTGCCCATGCTGGAGCTTGCGGCTCGACAACAAGGACTAAAGGCGAGAACCTGCGGCTCAGCCGGAGCTTGACGTTCCCCGGCAAGCTTGCCGGAGCAAAACTTGTCGGGAGCGTCTGCTTCAACGGAACAAACCCTAGGGCTTGCCGGAGCAGACTGCTCCTCAGCACCCTTGGTGTTGATCTTGAGGACCTTCTTGGCGGCGGCTTCAGGGAGCTCTGCCAGAAAATAGTCTCCAGAAATCAACTTCCTCTTCTTGCTATGTCCAGTTGATGGCGTTACAGATGGTTGAGTCAGTCTGAGCACAAAGATCCCTGGTTCCACAGGTAACTTAAGTGCGGCGCACTTCGACAGGCCATTGGCAATGTCGTTCTGAGCTCTTGGAACATGTTCCATCTGTAGGCCGTCAAAGTGCTCTTCTAGATTTCTCACTTCATCAACGTAAGCTTCCATCAATGGACTCTGATAATTCTTGTTCACTTGGCGGACGACAAGCTGTGAGTCACCCCTGGCAATGAGCTTCTTGATCCCAAGGTCTGCTGCGATCCTGAGACCGGCAACCAAACCTTCATACTCTACGGTATTGTTCGTTGCTTGCTCCTTGGGAAAGTGCATCTGGACTACGTACTTGAGGTGCTCTCCGGTGGGTGCAACAAGTAGTACGCCCGCACCGGCGCCTTGCAGCGAAAAGGCACCAACAAAGTACATCAGCCACTCTTTGCTTGCTTCCTTGATGGGGATGCTCGTTTCTGGAATTTCTAAATCTTGTGTTGGCGTCCATTCTGCTATGAACTCCGCCAGTGCTCTGCTTTGGATAGTCGAAGTGCTCTCAAGCTTGAGGCCAAAGCTTGACAGTTCCAGTGCCCACTCGACAATCCTGCCTGTTGCTTCTGGATTTTGCAGTATCCTCTTCAGCGGAAAACGAGTGACGACTGTGATCTCATGTGCTTGGAAGTAATGGCGCAGCTTTCTCGAGGCCATGAGAAGGCCGAAAAGCAATTTCTGCACACCAGAGTACCTTGACCTAGCCCCCTGCAGAAGGGAACTGACAAAGTAAACTGGGCACTGCACCATTCTTTTCTGCATCTTCTCACGCGCCTACGCAGATCCATCTTTGTCGGGACCAGAGCTTGCCGATGAAGTCCCCTGCTTGTCGCTGGATGCATCTGTCGTGGTTGCTGGCTCATCGTCCGCCTCCCTCTCTGCTACTAATGCAGCACTAACCACTTGATTGGTTGCCGCTATATATAGCAGCAACTTCTCTTGTGGCTTAGGTGCGACAAGTGTTGGAGTGGAGGACAGGTATCTCTTTAAGTCCTGTAGTGCAGCCTCCGCTTCCCGAGTCCATTTCATTGGACCTGCCTTTTTCAATATTTTAAAAAATGGCAGGGCGCGCTCAGCAGACCTAGAGATAAACCTGCTAAGAGCAGCTACGCAAACGGCAAGTCTTCGTACATCCTTAACGCGCTTTGGTGCTTCAATCTGCTCAATGGCCTTGATCTTGTCGGGATTGGCCTCAATTCCCCGCTGAGACACGAAGAACCCGAGAAGCTTGCCGGAGGGGACTCCAAACACACACTTCTCGGGGTTAAGCTTGAGGTTGATCTTGCACAGATTTGCAAAGGTTTCGTCTAAATCTTGAATCAGAGTCGCCTTGTCCTTGCTCTTGACCACTATGTCATCCATGTAGGCTTCCACATTTCTGTGCATTTGCGGCTCAAAAGCGTCATGGACTACCCTTGCAAATGTTGAACCAGCATTCTTTAAACCGAAAGGCATCCGTACGAAACAGTATGTGCCACATGGGGTGATGAATGCGGTCTTCTCCTCATCCTCTTCTGCCATGAATATCTGATGGTATCCTGAGTATGCATCAAGAAATGAAAGCAAGTCACATCTGGCCGTGGAGTCAACAATCTAGTCGATGCGCGGCAAGGGAAATGGGTCTTTGGGACAAGCTTTATTGACATCGGTAAAGTCGATACAAAGCCTCCATTTCCCGTTTGCCTTGCGCATGACTACAGGGTTGGCCAACCACGTAGGATGGAGCACTCCTCTGACAAGGCCTGCTGCTTCCAATTTCTTGATTTCTTCTGCGATGAATTCTTGGCGCTCCACTGCCTGCTTCCTAACTTTTTGCTTGACGGGCCGCGCATGAGGACAGACGGCAAGATGGTGCTCGATTACTTTCCTGGGAACACCGGGGATGTCAGACGGTTGCCACACAAATACGTCGACGTTCGCCCGCAGGAATGCAACGAGCGAGCTTTCCTATTTAGGGTCAAGAGTGGCACTGATGGTGAAGGTACCACCAGTGCCATCCTCCTTGGCAGACACCTTCTTGGTCTCTGGTGGAGCTGCCATTGTCTTCTTACACTTGCCGGTGGAGCTTGATGGTTCGTCCTCGACGGTAACGCAGCACTCCGAAGAGGTGCGCTTGCCGGAGTGGGCATCAGAACTCTTGCCGGACTTGGTCTTCTTCTTCGCCCCGGGAGCTTCAACGGCAAGTGACTTGCGATCTGTTGCGGCTGCTGCTTCCCGGTAGATCTTGTCGATGCAGATAAGAGCATCCTTCTTGTCGCCAGGGACAGAGATGACACTTATCGGGCCTGGCATCTTCAGCATGTTATATGCATAGTGAGAGGCTGCCATGAATTTGGCGAGTGCTGGACGGCCGAGTATCCCATTGTAAGGCAATGGAAAGTCAGCAACGTCAAAAGTGATCCTCTCAGTCCTGAAGTTCAACTCGCTGCCAAATGTCACCGGCAACGTGATCTTTCCCTTCGGCTTGCTCCTTCCCGGATTGATTCCTTGGAATGTGTCAGTCTCTTCGAGCTCGCCATCAGGGATCTGGAGTTTCTGGAGTACCATGGAGGAGATCAGGTTCAAGCCGGCCCTGCCGTCAACTAGCATCTTAGTGACCTTGAGGTTGCGGATAGTTGGTGAAACCAACATCAGCAAGCACCCGACCGCAGTTATGCGATCAGGGTGGTCCTCAATATCAAAGATGATAGGCGTGCTGGACCATTTCAGAGGCTTGCGTGACTCAACGGGTGGTTCTGCCGCATTGACTTCCCGCACCCACCGCTTGAGCTGGCGGTGTGAAGTATGCAGAGAAGCACCGCCGTCAACGCACAGGACCTCTGTGGCTTTCTAGAACTCCTGCTCATCGGTCTCGTCATCATCCATATCTTCATCGTCGTCGTCATCTTCATCCTTGTCGCGGCCGCGGGGAGGTCTATCTCCTTGCCGCTGCTTGGCCTTGCCGCGGTGCCTCCTCGGCCGGGGCGTTTCTTGCCGGCTCCTCCAGCACCTTCCTGGGCCTTCTCCTTGTCGCGTCGCTCGTATTCAGCCTTTTGCTGCTCGACAAGCTGCTCGACCTTCTTGCAGCTCTGGAGGTCATGGCCCTTGGTGCGGTGGATCTTGCAGTACTGCTTGTTGGTGCCGTCCTGTTTGTCGGCGACCGCCACAGCCTGGTAGTTGGTGCCTGCGGCAATCTCCTCGCCGGAGCTACCAGCTTTGGCTTTCTTGGCGCCACCTCCGTTGCCGGACTGCTCAACGACTAGCACATCTTTGCCTTTCTTCTTCCTGTTGTTCCGTCGCTGGTTTTTCTTTGCCGGGGCAGCCTCCTCAGTATCAGATCCTCCTGCTTCTATATTCTCTCCGGGGAGTTTCCTCCCTTCCTCAGCACGTGCACACTTGTCGGCCAGGGCATATAGCTCACTGACGTCTCTGATCTTGCATATCGCCATCTCCTCCCGCATCCTGCGGTTTCACACATTCTGATGGAATGCGCTGATTACCGCGGCAGGGTGGACATCTGGGATGTTGTGCTGTACGCGGCTGAATCTCTGAATGTACTTGCGCAGGGGCTCTCCTTCCTTCTGGGCGAGCAGATGAAGGTCGCTCTCTTGGCCATGAGGCTTGTGGCCGCCTGTAAAGGCGCCGACAAACTGATGGCATAGGTCTGCCCAGGAGGATATGGAGTTGTTCGGCAAGTGCATGAGCCAGGATCTGACAGTGGGCTTGAGCACCAGCGGGAAGTAGTTGGCCAGGATCTTGTCGTCCCGCCCCCCGGCAGCTTGCACCGTGATGGTGTAGATGCTAAGGAACTCCGATGGATGTGACTTGCCGTCGTACTTCTCTGGTACGTCTGGCTTGAAATTCTTCGTGTTGGGCCACTGGACTTGCTGCAGCTCACGAGTGAACGCAGGGCAACCTACCGCGTACGGCAAGTCGCCTGGTTCCCCTGGTGCATGCATGTCGACAGAGGGCCCAGCGCGCTGGTCCGATTGACGCCGCGCTTCTCTTCGACGCTCGATGCGAGTTCAAGCGTCTTCTTGCTGTCGTTCGTGAAGAACTTGGCGCTGATCGCGACGAGCTCGTGGATCTGATGATGCGGTGGAGTCGCTGTCTGGGTGGATCCGGCGAGTCGGCGATCTTGGCCTTCGGGGTGGAGAGTGCATGGTGGTTGCACCCCCACCGGTTTCGTCGCCATCGGCTCATGCCCGACAGTCCTGACGCGGCAGCGATGTACTCGGCTGCCGCGGAGTGTCGCCGTTGGCGAAGCCGATGAGACTCTGAATGGTGGCCCTCCATTCATTGATCTTGTCTGCCGTTCGAGGGTAATCTAGGAGCAGTTGAGCTCACGCCAAAGCTTCTGTTGGAGTGGTGGGCGGCAGTGGCGAACGGTGCGAGGAGCGGGATATCCTCGGACTTCTAACTATGTTAGAAGGAGCAGTATCCCATCCAGGCGACCGTGTCTCGCTTGTGCCAGCATGTTCGCGTGCATGCTGGTCTTGAGCACCCCGAGATCCACCAGCTCGATCTTGGTCCAACAAATGTATGGCCCTGCGAATACCATGACGCTGTCAGTCCTGCGCCTCCTGAGATGGGCGCGGTGCATGTACGGACGCCGAGGTCTGGGCAGCCTTGTCCTTGGACCTGGCAGCACCGTGAGCTCCCTCGTCGATGCCCGTTCTTCCGCCGGCGTCTACCCCACCACCCGTTTGCTCTGGTGGTGGTGGGATCGACGTGGACGGAACAGCTGCCGCCGAAGCCTTCTTCTTCGGTGGCATGTCGATGAAGAAGATGAAGATCTAGCTCGTGTGAACGCCGGATCAGGTTCACACAACCTCAACGCCCCCTACCTGGCGCGCCAAAGATGCCGGGGAAGCTGATCCACGAACACCTATGGGATCGGCGGACCGAGCCCCTTTCGGTTCGGCGGGGGGCGGAGATCGCACCAAGAGCGGATCGAGGTGAAGCACACGAGCAGTTTACCCAGCTTCGGAGCTCTCCGGAGAGATAATACTCCTACTGCTCCATGTCTGAGTGTATTGAGTTCTTGCTCGGGAGCGCTGAGTGCTACAGTACACACTAGCTGCTAACGAGACCGAGCGTGAGTGTTTTTCTGCCTTGAACCCCCCTCTACGTTGCGCATGGGCCTCCTTTTATATGCTAAAGGGGTTTCCGACAGGTGGCAACGTAGACAAGGGTAAAAATGGAAAAGGAATTGCGGTTGGTACAACTACCTGTACAGTGTATCATACCGAACCCTGACGGCAGGGGACAAAGGCATTAAATGCCCGTCTACGTCGCCCAAATAGTGCAAAAAGGGACCGTTAGGGACGCCACCGCTCGCCACAATGGCGATCTTGTCAGCGTTGCTTGCCACCGCGCACCGCTGGCTGCACAGCCTCTTGCCACGCGCGCCTGGAAAGGCCCCAGGGCGACACGTTGGTGGATGTGCTGGAGCGCGGGTACAGAGTGGTAGCTTGCCGTGGCAAGCGCTTTGCCGCGGTCATTGTCTTGTCGCGTCCGGAAGCTTGTTACTCACCGGGCCTCGCCGGGACACGTGCCGCGTCGCGGCAAGTTCCTTGAGATGCCTTGGTTGGCCTTCCCGGCAAGCTCTTCTTGCCGGGGCCTTGTCTCCTTGGCTTGAATACTTTGTTCTTGAATGGCTCCACAGGAACCACGGAGGACCTTGGCGGTCACCCGGCAAGCCTTGCCGCGGGGTGCTGCCACTGCCTGTGCACAAGTTCGGGATACTAGGGTACCCCTACTCTAGTACACCGACAAAGGCGCTGATGACCGAGGGACCACCCGAGGGTAAGGAGCACCGTCGACCCGAAATGTATTATGATGGTGTCCTAGAGGGAGCCCGCCTTGTGGTGGAGAGATGTGCAAAGGATGTAATCTTTGAATGAATACATTCATTTTATCCTATCCTGTAATATAAAACAAGTTTGCTACGCAATATTATTGCATGTTTATTTAAAATTGTCTCTCATGTGCGGCCATTTATGAAATATTGAGATTTGGCCAGTCGTCGGCTTCTGCCCCCATGTAACTAGTACAGGGGTGTTCAGGATGAATCTAAACACTCTTTATCCAAGTATTTTGGTCCTTCAAGGAGGTGTTTAGTGCGACGAACAAGGCAATCAGACTATACGGCTTTGTCACTCTCACTTAGCCATAGGAGCTCTATAACTTTAAATTTTGGCGAAGCCCCTAGTATTCGGAAGGCCAAACTTGGGGTGCTATACACGCCTAAATCGGACAATAACCGATTCCTCGCTTGAAGCGGAAAAATCTTTAAGGATTTTGAGACCTCTCGAACAACGACCAGCTCTCGCTACATCATGATAGTCAGTTTTCGGCTTTCTCTACTGAGGTGCTCGTCCAGAAGAACCGAGACACAATCGCGGTAGTTCTCCCTGTGCCGCCTTAGCCGATATAGCGGAACATAAGGTGGCAAAACATGGGAGCCGGGCAAACCCAACATTTGACCAAAGACATGATTCGGAGCCAATGCATATAATGCTATAAGTTCGGGGTGCTGAGCTATACTATAAAGTGTTCGGACTTTCTTGCCGTGTTATGGGTGCACTAAAGCCCCTGGGGATTTAAAGCGTACCAAAGCGTATGAATGCAGTAAGTACGAAGACAAGGAAAAAGATGAAATCAATACACATCAAGTTGATTTCCATCACAATTTGAATAATACGTCAAAGCGTGTTTATACCACTCGTGCGAGAAGCGAGCAAGGCTATTTAACATGCCGTTTACCAAGAGCGGGCTGCGTACGGGTATGTAGACAGGAATAACGATCATTAACAAACACCACCTGGGAATTCCCTTGTACGTCAAAGCCCCTAGCTTCTCTTGGTGTGTTCTTCCGCAATGGGTTCGATGATCAGGTTATCAAAAGCAAAGCCTCAAGAGGAGAAAACCTGAAAGGAGAATAAAAAGTGAGTGTATGCGGATCCAAGAGCGGTTGAGCCACGTTGTGGACCACCTTCTAGCTATGCCTCTGTCTGTGCCCATGGTATCTTAAGTGCGTAGTTATGTACGCACGGCAAAAATTGCGCCGCTTGCCTGGGACTAGAACGGAGGCCGAATTGCTAGGTGAGCTCTGGGCGAGCCGGATGGTTCTGTTGCAGAGCAGTTCGGACTCGTTTAAGACTATCTGGGGGCCTTACTGCCGGATTGAGGTTCTGCCTAAAAAGGTCGCTCTGTGCTTCTTCTCCCAGTGTCGCGGTGTGCTCCTTAGTGCGAAGGGAGCACTCCGTATTCCTGTTAACTGTTATGACACCGCGGGGTCCCGGCATTTTAAGCTTGAGGTAGGCATAGTGTGGTACCGCATTGAATCGAGCGAATGCGGTTCGTCCGAGCAATGCATGATAACCACTGCGAAAGGGGACGATGTCGAAGATCAACTCTTCGCTTCAGAAATTATCCGATGATATGAAGACCACCTCCAGTGTGATTGAGCCTGTGCAACAAGCCTCTACACCTGGTATGACACCTTTAAAGGTGGTTTTGGTGGGCTTGATCCTTGCGGGATCGATGCCCATTTTGCGCACTGTGTCTTGATATAGCAGGTTCAGGTTGCTGCCACCGTCCATAAGGACTCAAGTGAGGTGGAATCCATTGATAATGGGGTCAAGGACCAGTGCATCTGAACCGCCATGCCGAATACTAGTCGGATGGTCTCTGCGGTCGAAGGTGATCGGACAGGAAGACCATGGACTGAATTTTGGGGCAACTGGCTCCATCGCGTAGACGTCCCTTAGTGTGCGCTTCCGTTCCCGCTTGGGGATATGGGTGGCGTATAACATATTCACCGTTTTAACTTGGGGAGGAAATTTCTTATGTCCCCCTGTGTTCGGTGGCCGGGGCTCCTCGTCGTCATCGATGTGCAACCCCTTTTCCTTATTTTTGGCATTTAACTTGCCGGCCTATTTGAACACCCAACACTCTCTGTTGGTGTGGTTGGCTGGTTTATCGGGGGTGCCATGGATTTGACATGGACGATCGAGGATGCGGTCCAAACTACACAGACTCGGATTGTTTCTTTTAAATGGCTTCTTCCACTGACCGGACTTGGAGCCACTGAATCCGGCATTGACGGCCATGTCTTCGGTGTTATCGCCATTATTTCGACGCTTGAATCTGTTGCGTCGGGGTTCGTCATTGCTGTCTCTGGCGTCTGAAGCGCCAGGCTTTCCTGATGTGCTGTTGCTACGTGCTAACAAGCTATCCTCGCCCGTGCAAAAGCGGGTCATAAGTGTTGTAAGGGCTGCCACGGATTTCGTCTTCTCTTGGCCGAGGTGTCAGGCTAGCCACTTGTCGCGCATGTTATGCTTAAAGGCCGCTAGGGCTTCGGCATCCGGACAGTCGACAATTTGGTTCTTTTTAGTTAAGAACCGAGTCCAGAATTTCCTGGCTGACTCTCCGAGTTGTTGGGTTATATGACTTAAGTCGTCAGCGTCCGGTGGTCGTACATAAGTGCCCTAAAATTTGTCGAGAAATGCATCTTCCAAGTTCTCCCAACTGCAAATGGAGTTTTCTGGCAGACTGTTTAACCAATGTCGAGTTGGTCCCTTGAGCCATGTGAATTTGGAGAAGAAAGTCTTCAATCCAGGCCGCGGGATCGGTTGTTCCATCATATGGTTCAATGTTCACGGGTTTAAACCCTTATGGGAATTCATGTTCCATTACTTCATCCGTGAAGCATAGGGGGTGTGCGGCGCCTCTATGCCAAGCCACCTCGTGACGCGGTTCAGATGTAGTTGGTGTGCTGTATTCGGCCCTAGTGGATTTGTATGTAGTGTATCCGACGTGACAGTCATCATCGTGTGTTGAGGCGTGCCCCCGTGATCCGTAGATCGATCTTGGCTGTCCTACTTTGTCTCCCAACTCGTACCGTAGGTCATGTTTGTATCCTCGAGCCTTTGTGTTTCTATTTGTTTGGCGACCGGGTGCGGGCTGATACGCCGCTTTGTCCCGGCCACGAGGTGGTCGGTCAGCCGCATCATGCACTGGTAGTATGGGCTCTAACGCCTCGTCCTTGAATTGAGGTAGCAACCTGCGTCTGGGGTAACTTTTAGTTGGGCGCTCGAGTCCGTGTTCCTCGGCTACCAGGACTTTAGTCCATCTATCAGCTAGCAGATCTTGCTCAGCTTGAAGCTGTTGCTGCTTCCTCTTCAGGCTTTTTGCAGTGGTTATAAGTCGTCGCTAGAAGCGTTCCTGCTCGGCGGGATCCTCAGGCACGGTAAATTTGTTGTAGCTGAGGCTCACCTCATCCTCGAAGGGGGGCATGTAGTTTTCCTCCTCCGAGTTTTCATGCATGGCCTATTCATCAGGGCTGGCTTGCCCGTCCTCCCGTCTGGCCTATTCGAATCCTGGCTGGGCAGTGTCGTCTTCATTATCTTCGGCATCGTCCGGAGTGCTATTGTCTCCTATGTCAGTATTGCTGTTTTTACCATGGCGTGGTTTAGAGCGGCCCGCTAACGTCGGCGCTTCGGCTGCTTCTCGGGAGGTTTCTCTTCACCTGTATCATTTTTGTCCTTGCCATTATCTTCTTTTGGGGTATCCAACATGTAAATGTCGTATGACGAGGTAGCTGTCCAGCGCCCTGTGGGCGGTGGTTCCTCTTCTTCTCCCGCATCGTCATCCATACCGTCGATGTCTTTGGAGTCGAAGTCAAGCATGTCGGTCAAGTCCTCGACAGTGGCTATCAAGTGGGTGGTGGGTGGGCAGCGAAATTCTTCATCGTCCGTTTCCCACTCAAGCCGGACATAGTTCGACCAAGAATCTCCTGACAAGGAGAGAGATCTTAATGAATTTAACACATCGCCCAAGGGCGAGTGTTGAAAGATGTCCGCGGAGGTGAACTCCAAGATCGGCGCCCAATCAGATTCGACAGGCGCGGACACACGCGGTTTGGAACCTATATCCGGAGATGAGTCCGACGGTCCAACGGCACAAGCATCGCTAGGGGTTGAATCTGTGTTCGGCTCAAGTGTCGTAGAGTATGCGGCTTTTGTGGTGGGGTCCAGCCCCCCGCCCACGGATGACGCGATCTGTTCGGGATCTAAGGCCAGGACAGTCACAGGTGCTGCCTCCTGAGCATAGTCTGATGACAGATTTAAGTCATGTTCATCGTGGCTGCAGGGAGCGGCTGTCATGGGTTCGAATCCATCGAATATCAAGTCTCCATGGATGTCGGCGATGTAATTAAAACTTCCAACCCTGACCTGATGGCCAGAGGCGTAGCTATCGATCTGCTCCAGACGGCCAAGCGAGTTGGCCCGGAGTGCAAAGCCGCCAAATACGAAGATCTGTCCGGGGAGAAAAATCTCGCCCTGGACTGCATCGTTGTAGATGATTGAGGGAGCCATCAAGCTTTACGATGACGACACAGTGGAACTCTCAATGAAAGCACCAATGTCAATGTCAAAACCGGCGGATCTCGGGTAGGGGGTCCCGAACTGTGCGTCTAAGGCTAATGGTAACAGGAGGCGGGGGACATGATGTTTACCCAGGTTCGGGCCCTCTCTATGGAGGTAATACCCTACTTCCTGCTTGATTGATCTTGATGATATGAGTATTACAAGAGTTGATCTACCACAGATCGATGAGGCTAACCCTAGAAGCTAGCCTATGATTATGATTATTCTTTTCCTATGGACTAAACCCTCTGGTTTATATAGACACCGGAGGGGACTAGGGTTACATAGAGTCGGTTACAGAGAAGGAAATCAACATATCTGAATCGCCAAGCTTGCCTTCCACGCAAAGGAGAGTCCCATACAGACACGGGACGAAGTCCTCTATCTTGTATCTTCATAGTCCAACAGTTCGGCTAAAGTATATAGTCCGGCTATCCAAGGACCCCCTAATCCAGGACTCCCTCACCAGGGTCGCTTGCCTTGGCCTTCTTGGTGGCGCCGGTGTCGTCAGATCCCTCGACGGCAAGCATGACCTTGACCTTGCGCTTTCTGTTGTGGCACCGGCCCTTCTTCATCGGGGCGGCGGTGTCGTCGTCTGTGGAGTCGGTTTCTGCACCGGCGTCCTCGCCGGGGTACTTCCTCCCCTCCTCAGCCCGCGTGCACCTATCGGCCAGAACATAAAGTTCGGCCACATCTTTGACCTTGTTCATCGCCAACTCTTCATGCATCTTGCGGTTGCACACATTCTGATGGAATGCGCTGATCACGGCAGCATGGTGAACGTCTGGGATGTTGTATTGCACCCGGGTGAACCTCTGGGTGTACTTGCGTAGGCTTTCACCTTCCTTCTGGGGAATGATATGCAAATCACTCGCCTGGCCATTAGCTTGATGGCCTCCAGTGAAGGCGCCAACAAACTCATGACACAGATCCGACCAAGAAGAAATGAAATCCGCTGGCAAATGCATCAACCATGACATGACATTGGGCTTAAGTGCCAACGGGAAGTAATTGGCAAGCACCTTGTCGTCGCGCACTCCAGCAGCCTGCATCGTGATGGTGTAGATGCTGAGGAACTCCGACGGGTGAGTCTTGCTGTTGTACTTCTCTCCAACGTCGGGCTTGAACGTGCGGTGGGAGGTCCACTAGAACTGCCACAGCTCACGGGTAAAAGCCGGGCAACCCACCTCATAGGGTAGGCCACCGTAGCCTCCCGGTGCCGGGTGGTACGTAGTGGGCCCTGCCCGCCTATCTGACTGGTGCGCGCATTGCGCCGGTGCTCGATGGTGGTCCGAGCATCTTCATGGGCTTGTTCCCAAAGAACTTGGCGCTGATCATGGTGGGTCCGTGGGTCGGACGACGCTATGGACACGTTATCACAAGCGTCATCACGACGGACCGACACCCGTGGTAACTAGTGCGAGGGGAGGAGAGTGCACCGTGGCTGCATCACCTCCGGCCCTTCCTCCATTGGGATGCGGTGGCTCAACGGAGCGTCGGCCTACGGGCACAGCTAGTCACGGCTCATCTTTGTTGGCGATGCCCACGAGGCTCCGGACGGTGGCTCTCCACTCGTCGAGCTTCTCCGCAGTAGGAGAAAAGTCGAGGAGCAGCTGCGCACGCGCCAAAGCTTCTGCTGGCGTGGGCGGCGGCAAAAGCTGTGTGGACCATGACGCACTCTGACCTCTAAGCATGTTAGAAGGAGCTCTATCACGGTCCTGCGGCCGTACGCCATTTTTCCAGTGCCCCGGCATGCATGCTGGTCTTCTTCGCCCCGGGAGTGACACGCGGGACTCTTCCCACGGCGGTGAAGGAAATATGCCCTAGAGGCAATAATAAAGTTATTATTTATTTCCTTATATCATGATAAATGTTTATTATTCATGCTAGAATTGTATTAACCAGAAACATAATACATGTGTGAATACATAGACAAACATAGTGTCACTAGTATGCCTCTACTTGACTAGCTCGTTTATCAAAGATGGTTATGTTTCCTAGCCATGGACAAAAGAGTTGTCATTTGATTAACAGGATCACATCATTGGGAGAATGATGTGATTGACTTGACCCATTCCGCTAGCTTAGCACTTGATCGTTTAGTATGTTGCTATTTCTTTCTTCATGACTTATACATGTTCCTATGACTATGAGATTATGCAACTCCCGTTTATCGGAGGAACACTTTGTGTGCTACCAAACGTCACAACGTAACTGGGTGATTATAAAGGAGCTCTACAGGTGTCTCTGAAGGTACATGTTGGGTTGGCGTATTTCGAGATTAGGATTTGTCGCTCCGATTGTCGGAGAGGTATCTCTGGGCCCTCTCGGTAATGCACATCACTATAAGCCTTGCAAGCAATGTGACTAATGAGTTAGTTGCGAGATGATTTATTACGTAACGAGTAAAGAGACTTTCCGGTAACGAGATTGAACTAGGTATTGGATACCGATGATCGAATCTCGGGCAAGTAACATACCGATGACAAAGGGAACAACGTATGTTGTTATGCGGTTTGACCGATAAAGATCTTCGTAGAATATGTGGGAGCCAATATGAGCATCCAGGTTCCGCTATTGGTTATTGACCGGAAACGTGTCTCGGTCATGTCTACATTGTTCTCGAACCCGTAGGGTCCGCACGCTTAAGGTTTCGATGATAGTTATATTATGAGTTTATGAGTTTTGATGTACCGAAGGAGTTCGGAGTCCCGGATGAGATCGGGGACATGACGAAGAATCTCAAAATGGTCGAGACGTAAAAATCGATATATTGGACGACTATATTCGGAGTTCGGAAAGGTTCCGAGTGATTCGGGTATTTTTCGGAGTACCGGAGAGTTACGGGAATTCGCCGGGGAGTATATGGGCCTTATTGGGCCATACGGGAATAGAGGAGAGAGGCCAAAAGGAAGGAGGCCTGCGCCCCCCCTCTGGTCCGAATTGGACAAGGGGCGCAGCCCCCTTTTCCTCCTTCCTCTCCCCCTCTTTCCCATTCTCCTACTCCAACAAGGAAGGAGGAAGTCCTACTCCCGGTGGGAGTAGGACTCCCCTTGGCGCGCCCCCTCCTAGGGCCGGCCTCCTCCTCCCTCCCTCCTTTATATACGGGGGCAGGGGGGCACCTCTAACAACACAAGTTGATCTTCGTGATCGTTCCTTAGCCGTGTGCGGTGCCCCCTCCACCATATTCCACCTCGGTCATATCGTTTGTGGTGCTTAGGCGAAGCCCTACGTCGGTAGAACATCATCTTCGTCACCACGCCGTCGTGCTGACGAAACTCTTCCCCGAAACCCTGCTGGATCGGAGTCCGGGGATCGTCATCGAGCTGAACGTGTGCTGAACTCGGAGGTGCCGTAGGTTCGGTGCTTGGATCGGTCGGATCGTGAAGACGTACGACTACATCAACCGCGTTGTCATAACGCTTCCGCTTACGGTCTACGAGGGTACATGGACAACACTCTCCCCTCTCGTTGCTATGCATCACCATGATCTTGCGTGTGCGTAGGAATTTTTTTGAAATTACTACGTTCCCCAATAGTGGCATCTAAGCCAGGTTTTAAGCGTAGATGTCAAATGCACGAGTAGAACACAAGTGAGTTGTGGGCGATACAAGTCATACTGCTTACCAGCATGTCATACTTTGGCTCAGTGGTATTGTGAGATGAAGCGGCCCGGACTGACATTACGCGTACGCTTACGCGAGACTGGTTTCACCGTTACGAGCACTCGTGCTTAAAGGTGGCTGGCGGGTGTCTGTCTCTCTCACTTTAGCTGAATCGAGTGTGGCTACGCCCGGTCCTTGTGAAGGTTAAAACAGCATTAACTTGACGAACTATCGTTGTGGTTTTGATGCGTAGGTAAGAACGGTTCTTGCTCAGCCTGTAGCAACCACGTAAAATTTGCAACAACAAAGTAGAGGACGTCTAACTTGTTTTTGCAGGGCATGTTGTGATGTGATATGGTCAAGACGTGATGCTATATTTTATTGTATGAGATAATCATGTTTTGTAACCGAGTTATCGGCAACTGGCAGGAGCCATATGGTTGTTGCTTTATTGTATGAAATGCAAACACCCTGTAATTGCTTTACTTTATCACTAAGCGGTAGCGATAGTCGTAGAAGCAATAGATGGCGTAACGACAATGATGCTATGATGGAGATCAAGGTGTTGTGTCGGTGACGAAGGTGATCACGACGGTGCTTCGAAGATGGAGATCACAAGCACAAGATGATGATGACCATATCATATCACTTATATTGATTGCATGTGATGTTTATCCTTTATGCATCTTATCTTGCTTTGATTGACGGTAGCATTTTAAGATGATCTCTCACTAAAATTATCAAGAAGTGTTCTCCCTGAGTATGCACCGTTGCGGAAGTTCTTCGTGCTGAGACACCACGTGATGATCGGGTGTGATAGGCTCTACGTTCAAATACAACCGGTGCAAAACAGTTGCACACGCGGAATGCTCAGGTTAAACTTGACGAGCCTAGCATATAACAGATATGGCCTCGGAACACGGAGACCGAAAGGTCGAGCGTGAATCATATAGTAGATATGATCAACATATTGATGTTCACCGTTGAAACTACTCTATCTCACGTGATGATCGGACATGGTGTAGTTGATATGGATCACGTAATCACTTAGAGGATTAGAGGGATATCTATCTAAGTGGGAGTTCTTAAGTAATATGATTAATTGAACTTAAATTTATCATGAACTTAGTCCTGATAGTATTTTGGAAATTATGTTGTAGATCAATAGCTTGCGTTGTTGCTTTCGTATGTTTATTTCGATATGTTCCTAGAGAAAATTGTGTTGAAAGATGTTAGTAGCAATGATGCGGATTGGATCCGTGATCTGAGGTTTATCCTCATTGCTGCACAGAAGAATTATGTCCTTAATGCACCGCTAGGTGACAGACCTATTGCAGGAGCAGATGCAGGCGTTATGAACGTTTGTCTAGCTCAATATTATGACTACTTGATAGTTTAGTGCACCATGCTTAACGGCTTAGAATCGGGACTTCAAAAATGTTTTGAACATCATGGACCATATGAGATGTTCCAGGAGTTGAAGTTAATATTTCAAGCAAATACCCGAGTTGAGAGATATGAAGTCTCCAACAAGTTCTATGGCTAAAATATGGAGGAGAATCGCTCAACTAGTGAGCATGTGCTCAGATTGTCTGGGTACTACAATCGCTTGAATCAAGTGGAAGTTAATCTTCCAGATAAGATAGTGATTGACAGAATTCTCTAGTCACCATCACTAAGTTAATAGAACTTCGTGATGAACTATAGTATGCAAGGGATGACGAAAATGATTCCCGAGCTCTTCTTGATGTTGAAATCGACGAAGGTAGAAATCAAGAAAGAGCATCAAGTGTTGATGATTGACAAGATCACTAATTTCAAGAAAAGGGCAAAGGGAAAGAAAGGGAACTTCAAGTAGAATGACAAGCAAGTTGTCACTCCCGCGAAGAAGCCCAAAGCTGGACCAAAGCCTGAAACTGAGTGCTTACACTGCAAAGGAAATGGTCACTGGAAGCGGAAATACCCTGAATATTTGGTGGATAAGAAGGATGGAAAAGTGAACAAGGGTATATTTGATATACAAGTTATTGATGTGTACCTTACTAGTGTTTATAGTAGCCCCTAAGTATTTGATACTTGTTCGGTTGCTAAAAATTAGTAACTCGAAACAGGAGTTACAGAATAAATAGAGACTAGTTGAGGGTGAAGTGACGATGTGTATTGGAAGTGGTTCCAAGATTGATATGATCATCATCGCACAATCCCTATACTTTCGGGATTAGTGTTAAACCTATATAAATGTTATTTGGCGTTTGCGTTGAACATGAATATGATTTGATCATGTTTATTGCGATAGGTTATTCATTTAAAGTCAAAGAATAATTGTTGTTCTGTTTACATGAATAAAACCTTCGACGGTCATACACCCAATGAAAATAGTTTGTTGGATCTCGATCGTAGTGATACACATATTCATAATATTGATGCCAAAAGATGCAAAGTTAATAATGATAGTGCAACTTATTTGTGGCACTGCCGTTTGGGTCATGTCGGTGTAAAGCGCATGAAGAAACTCCATAAAGATGGATTTTCGGAATCACTTGGCTATGAATCATTTGATGCTTGCGAATCGTGCCTTTTTGCGCAAGATGACTAAAACTCCGTTCTCCGGAATAATGGAACGAGCTACTGACTTGTTGGAAATAATACATACCAATGTATGCGATCCAATGAGTGTTGATGCTCGTGGCGGGTATCAATATTTTCTGACCTTCACAAGATGATTTGAGCAGATATGAGTATATCTACTTAATGAAGCACAAGTCTGAAACATTTGAAAAGTTCAAAGAATTTCAGAGTGAAGTGGAGAATCATCATAACAAGAAAATAAAGTTTCTATGATTTGATCACGGAGACAAATATTTGAGTTACGAGTTTGGTCTTCAATTAAAACAATGTGGAATAGTTTCACAAACTCATGCCACCTGGAACACCACAACGTTATGGTGTGTCCGAACATCGTAACCGCACTTTATTGGATATCGTGCAATCTATGATGTCTCTTATCGGTTTACCACTATCGTTTTGGGGTTATGCATTAGAGACAGCTGCATTCACTTTAAATATGGCACCATCAACATCCGTTGAGACGAGCCTTATGAACTGTGGTTTAAGCAAGAAACCAAAGTTGTCATTTCTTAAAGTTTGGGGCTGCGATGCTTATGTGAAAAAGTTTCAACCTAATAAGCTCGAACCCAAATCGGAGAAATGCGTCTTCATAGGATACCCAAAAAGGACTGTTGGGTACACCTTCTATCACAGATCCGAAGGCAAGATATTCGTTGCTAAAAGTGGATCCTTTCTAGAGAAGGAGTTTCTCTCGAAAGAAGTGAGTGGGAGGAAAGTGGAACTTGATAAGGTAATTGTACCTTCTCCCAAATTGGAAAGTAGTTCATCACAGAAATCAGTTCCAGTGATGCCTACACCGATTAGTGAGGAAGTTAATGATGATGATCATGAAACTTCAGATCAAGTTTCTACTGAACCTCGTAGGTCTACTAGAGTAAGATCCGCACCAGAGTGGTACAGTAATCCTATTCTGGAAGTCATGTTACTTGACCATGGCGAACCTACGCACTATGAGGAAGGGATGATGAGCCCAGATTCCGCGAAATGGCTTAAGGTCATGAAATCTGAGATGGGATCCATGTATAAGAACAAAGTATGGACTTTGGTTGTCTTGCCCGATGATCGGCAAAGCCATAGAAAATAAATGGATCGTCAAGAGGAAGACCGACACTGATAGTAGTGTTACTATCTACTAAGCTCGACTTGTTGCGAAAGGTTTTCAACAAGTTCAAGGTGTTGAATACGATGAGATTTTCTCACTCGTATCGAAGCTTAAGTCTATCTGAATCATGTTAGCAATTGCGACATTTTATGAAATCTGGCAAATGAATGTCAAAAACTGCATTCCTTAATGGATTTATTAAAGAAGAGTTGTATATGATGCAACCAGAAAGTTTTGTCAATCCTAAAGATGCTAACAAAGTGTGCAAGCTCCAGCAATCCAATCAATGGACTGGTGCAAGCATCTCAGAGTTGGAATATACGCTTTGATGAGTTGATCAAAGCATATGGTTTTATACGGACTTTTGGAAAGACCTGTATTTACAAGAAAGTGAGTGGGAGCACTACAGCATTTCTAATAAGTATATGACATATTATTAATTGGAAATGATGTAGAATTTTCTGGAAAGCATAAAGGAGTGTTTGAAAGAAGTTCTTCAAAGAAAGACCTCGGTGAAGCTGCTTACACATTGAGCATCAAGATCTATATAGATAGATCAAGACGCTTGATAAGTTTTTCAATAAGTACATACCTTGATAAATTTTTGAAGTAGTTCAAAATGGAACAGTCAAAGAAAGAGTTCTTGCTTGTGTTGCAAGGTGTGAAGTTGAGTAAGACACAAAGCCTGACTATGGCAGAAAATAGAAAGAGAATGAAAAGTCATTCCCTATGCCTCAGTCATAGGTTCTATAAAGTATGCTATGCTGTGAACCAGACCTATTGTATACCTTGCTCTGTGTTTGGCAAAGGAATACAATTTTGATCTAATAGTAGATCACTGGACAGCGGTCAAGAATATCCTTAGTGAGGACCAAGGAAATACTTCTCGATTATGGAGGTGATAAAAGAGCCCGTCGTAAAAAGTTACATCGGTGCAAGCTTTTACACCGATCCAGATGACTCTAAGTCTCAATCTGGATACATATTGAAAGTGGGAGCAATTAGCTAGAGTAGCTCCATGCAGAGCATTGTAGACATAGAATATTTGCAAAATACATACGGCTCTGAATGTGACAGACCCGTTGACTAAACTTCTCTCACGAGCAAAACATGATCATACCTTAGTACTCTTTGGGTGTTAATCACATAGCGATGTGAACTAGATTATTGACTCTAGTAAACCCTTTGCGTGTTGATCACATGACGATGTGAACTATGGGTGTTAATCATATACAGATATGAATATTGGTGTTAAATCATGTGATGATGTGAACTAGATTATTGACTCTAGTGCAAGTGGGAGACTGAAGGAAATATGCCCTAGAGGCAATAATAAAGTTATTATTTATTTCCTTATATCATGATAAATGTTTATTATTCATGCTAGAATTGTATTAACCGGAAACATAATACATGTGTGAATACATAGACAAACATAGTGTCACTAGTATGCCTCTACTTGACTAGCTCGTTTATCAAAGATGGTTATGTTTCCTAGCCATGGACAAAAGAGTTGTCATTTGATTAACAGGATCACATCATTAGGAGAATGATGTGATTGACTTGACCCATTCCGTTAGCTTAGCACTTGATCGTTTAGTATGTTGCTATTGCTTTCTTCATGACTTATACATGTTCCTATGACTATGAGATTATGCAACTCCCGTTTACCGGAGGAACACTTTGTGTGCTACCAAACATCACAACGTAACTGGGTGATTATAAAGGAGCTCTACAGGTGTCTCTGAAGGTACATGTTGGGTTGGCGTATTTCGAGATTAGGATTTGTCACTCCGATTGTCGGAGAGGTATCTCTGGGCCCTCTCGGTAATGCACATCACTATAAGCCTTGCAAGCAATGTGACTAATGAGTTAGTTGCGAGATGATGTATTACGTAACGAGTAAAGAGACTTTTCGGTAACGAGATTGAACTAGGTATTGGATACCAATGATCGAATCTCGAGCAAGTAACATACCGATGACAAAGGGAACAACGTATGTCGTTATGCGGTTTGACCGGTAAAGATCTTCGTAGAATATGTGGGAGCCAATATGAGCATCCAGGTTCCGCTATTGGTTATTGACCGGAAACGTGTCTCGGTCATGTCTACATTGTTCTCGAACCCGTAGGGTCCGCACGCTTAAGGTTTCGATGACAGTTATATTATGAGTTTATGAGTTTTGATGTACCGAAGGAGTTCGTAGTCCCCGATGAGATCGGGGACATGATGAGGAGTCTCGAAATGGTCGAGACGTAAAGATCGATATATTGGACAACTATATTCGGAGTTCGGAAAGGTTCCGAGTGATTCGAGTATTTTTCGAAGTACCGGAGAGTTACGTGAATTCGCCGGGGAGTATATGGGCCTTATTGGGCCATACGGGAATAGAGGAGAGAGGCCAAAAGGAAGGAGGCCTGCGCCCCCCCTCTGGTCCGAATTGGACAAGGGGCGCAGCCCCCTTTTCCTTCTTCCTCTCCCCCTCTTTCCCCTTCTCCTACTCCAACAAGGAAGGAGGTAGTCCTACTCCCGGTGGGAGTAGGACTCCCCTTGGCGCGCCCCCTCCTAGGGCCGGCCTCCTCCTCCCTCCCTCCTTTATATACGGGGGCAGGGGGGCACCTCTAACAACACAAGTTGATCTTCGTGATCGTTCCTTAGCCGTGTGCGGTGCCCCCTCCACCATATTCCACCTCGGTCATATCGTTGGCGGTACTTAGGCGAAGCCCTGCATCGGTAGAACATCATCTTCGTCACCACGCCGTCGTGCTGACGGAACTCTTCCCCGAAACCATGCTGGATCGGAGTCCGGGGATCGTCATCGAGCTGAACGTGTGCTGAACTCGGAGGTGCCGTAGGTTCGGTGCTTGGATCGGTCGGATCGTGAAGACGTACGACTACATCAACCGCGTTGTCATAACGCTTCCGCTTACGAACTACGAGGGTACATGGACAACACTCTCCCCTCTCGTTGCTATGCATCACCATGATCTTGCGTGTGCGTAGGAATTTTTTTGAAATTACTACGTTCCCCAACAGGCAGCGCCCGGGGTAACCAACATGGTGACGCTGCTCATCACGCACAACTTGGGAAGAGCGCGCCGTGGGCGCCGGCATAGGTGTGTTGGAGGTTGCTGCGCCACCGGTAGGTGACACGGCAACGACTCTGGAGGGCCCCGCGTTGCCTGCGGGGGGCACAACTCCATCTCTGGATTCGGCGGCATGCGGCTCGTTGCCTCGCGCATGAATGACGCTGCTCGCCAGGTTCTGGCTGCCAGAGCGGTGCGGGTGTTCACGGGCCGCGCCCCGGGTTCTGTCCGCGACGGCCCTGCTACCCGCCCACACTGGTACGGGTAGTCCGGCTCCGTTTGAGCCGATTGCTGTCGTCGTCTTCCTCTTGGGAGCCATGATGACGAAAAACTATTGAACTAACTACTGAACCAGATTCTCTCAACTGCGTGCCCCCTACCTAGCGCGCCAAAGATGTCGGTGGAAATGACACCTATGGGATCACTGGGATCCCTACTATGCTTGCAGGGCACGGGGTCATGAGGAGAGCGGGATCAACAGTCAGCAAGCACACAAATCGTTTACCCAGGATCGGGCTGCGAGGATGCGTAATACCCTAGTCCTACTTTAGTGTCTATTTGAGTGTTCTTGGAGTTCTTGAGCTAGCTACGATGCGTAACTTGTCCAAGGGTTCGAATCCCTCTCCAGTATGCCTCGGGCCTCCTTTTATAGTCAAGGGGGTCACCACAGTGGTACACAGGAGGTGGCATCGGTGTATAGTGGCTGAGCTTATCACAAGTCATTACGGGACAAGACGCATTTAATGCGCCCTTGAGGTGTCCCCTTGCTTTATTGGGGACGGAAACTAGGCCCATCCCGTCCATCGCTGCTCCACCTTGCTCTGACACGCGTCCAGGCCAGCAGGGCGTGTGGTGCCATGTAGGCTAGCAGGCTGCTGAGGTGGCGTGGTTGTAGGGTCTTCACAAAGATCCGCATGCCACCACGTAGGCGTTCGCTGAGTTGGCCTAGAGGCCTCTGGTTGACACGCGGGTGTCTGCCTAGTTGGTGGGATGGTAGCTGCATGGGAACGGCGGTGGAATCTTTGTGGGCGTGGGCCTAGCGGTGGCCCCGCGGATGTCCTTGTGAAGGGACTTGCCGGGGCCCCGGCAAGGGTCTTGCCGTGGCACCGTGGTCGTCCTCGGCAAGGATCTTACCGGAGGTCTTGGGGATTTCCTTGACAAGGATCTTGTCGTGGATTGTCGTCTTCTGATCTTTGTCTTCACAAAGATCTACATGCCACCACAGAGGTGCCCCTTGAGCCCTGGTTCCAACGTGGTTGATGGTGTTCGGAAACCTTGGGCTCAAGGGTGGCGCGCCTGCTGGCATTGGGCAAGTTGCCCCGGCAAGGCTCCTGCCAGAGCTGTGGAGGCTGCCCCGGCAAGGGTCTTGCCGGGGGAGTCCACCTCGCCCTCTTGGCCTTTGTGTTCCTGGTCTTGGTGTTGCTTTGACCGTCCTGTGGCTTTGACTCCTCCCTTTGCCCTGCTAAGTGTGGTTGTGGGTGAGGGAGTCCTGGATTAAGGGGTCCTCGGACAGCCGGACTATATACTTTAGCCAGACTGTTGGACTATGGAGATACAAGATAGAAGACTTCGTCCCTTGTCCGGGTGGGACTCTCCTTTGCGTGGAAGGCAAGCTTGGCAATTTGGATATGTAGATTCCCTTCTCTATAACCGACTCTGTGTAACCCTAGCCCCCTTCGGTGTCTATATAAACCGAAGGGTTTAGTCCGTAGGACGACAACAATCATAATCATAGGCTAGCTTCTAGGGTTAGCCTCTACGATCTTGTGGTAGATCAACTCTTGTAATACTCATATCCTCAAGATCAATCAAGCAGGAAGTAGGGTATTACCTCCATAGAGAGGGCCCGAACCTGGGTAAACATCGTGTCCCCCGCCTCCTGTTACCATTAGCCTTAGACGCACAGTTCGGGACCCCCTACCCGAGATCCACCGATTTTGACACCGACATTGGTGCTTTCATTGAGAGTTCCACTGTGTCGTCACCATAAGGCTTGATGGCTCCTTCAATCATCTACAACGACGCTGTCCAGGGCGAGATCTTTCTCCCTGGACAGATCTTGGTATTCGGTGGCTTCGCATTGCGGGCCAACTCGCTTGGCCATCTGGAGCAGATCGACAGCTATGCTCCTGGCCATGAGGTCAGGTTTGGAAGCTTGAACTACACCGCCGACATCCGCAGAGACTTGATTTTCGACGGATTCGAGCCCATGACAGCCGCACCCTGTAGCCACGATGAACATGACTTAAATCCATCATCGGACTATGCTCGGGAGACAGCGCCTGTAACTGTCCTGGCCTTAGATCCAGAACAGATCGCGCAGTCCGAGGACAGGGAGCTGGACCCCGCCATGGAAGATGCATACTCTATGGTGCTTGAGACGAACACAAATCTAACCTCTAACAAGGTGTGTGACATCAGACCCTCGGACTCATCTTCGGATACAGGTTCGGAACCGCGTGTGTCCGCGCTCGTCGAATCTAATTGGGCGCCGACCTTGGAGTTTACCTCTGCAGACATCTTCCGACACTCGCCCTTGGGTGATGTGGTGAACTCTCTGAAATCTCTCTCCTTGTCAGGAGATTCTTAGACGAACTATGTCCGGCTTGAGCGGGAAGCGGACGACGAAGAAACTTGTTGCCCACCCACCACCCACTTGATAGCCACTATCGACGACTTGACCGACATGCTTGACTTCGACTCCGAAGACATCGACGGTATGAACGGCGATGTAGGAGAAGAATAGGAACCACCACCCACAGGGCGCTGGACAGCCACCTCGTCATGACATTTACATGGTAGATACACCTAAAGACAACAATGGCGAAGACAAAAAAGGACCCAGTTGAGGATAAGCCTCCTGAGAAGCAGCCGAAGCACCGACGTCAGAGGCGCCGCTCTAAACCATGCCATGGTAAAAATAGCAATACCAGCACAAGAGAAAATAATACCCCGGACAACACCGAAGACAATGAAGACCCCGTTGGCCCAGCCATGAAGAAGGACGAGCAGGGAGATGGCAAACACAGTCCAGGGCCGCTGTTCGATCACAGCGATGCCGAAGATACCACTTATCAACCTGTCTCCGAAGAGGATAATAGTCTGGATGACGATGCATTCATCATCCCGGAAAAACATGTGGAACGAGAACGCCTCTAGTAGAGACTTATCGCCACTACTAGGAGCTTGAAGAAGCAGAAGCAACGGCTTAAAGCTGCACAGGATACGCTCAATGATAGATGGAACAAAGTGCTCGACACTGAGGAAAAATACGGCGATAATCACCAAACAAAGAGCTATTCCAAACATAAATTGTTGCCCGAATTCGACGATGAGGCTATAGTGCCCATACCGCCGAATAACTATGCGGCCGACCAACCGGACCGACCACCTCGTGGTTGAGACAGAGTGGCCAATAACGCCACACACAAATCTGCACCCCCTCTCCATAAAGAAAGGGAGGTAGCAACCGAGGACAAGCAACACGATTTACGTGAAGACCTGGACAAAAGGGCTGGCATAACAAGGTCCATCTATGGATCTCGAGAATGTGCTCCTACGCAGGATCACGACCATCAACCCAAATATGTCGGTCGCTCACCAGTTCGGAACCAACACCGAACAATACAACCATCGGACTCACGCCACGACACAGCCAAATACAGGGGCGCTGCGCACCCCCGGTGCTTCACCGATGAGGTGCTGGATCATGAATTTCCAGCAGGGTTTAAACCCGTAAATATCGAGGCATACGACGGAACGACAGACCCTACGGTCTGGATAGAAGACTTTATTCTTCACATCCATATGGCATGCGGAGACGATCACCACGCCATCAAATACTTACCCCTCAAGCTCAAAGGACCAGCTCGGCACTGGCTGAAAAGCCTCCCCGAAAATTCTATCGGAAGCTGGGAGGAGCTCGAGGATGCTTTCAGGGCTAATTTTCAAGGGACATATGTCCGACCTCCGGATGCAGACGATCTAAGTAACATAACCCAACAACCCAGAGAGTCAGCCCTTAAGATTTGGAACAGATTTCTCACCAAGAAAGAACAAATCGTTCACTGTCCGGATGCCGAAGCCCTAGCAGCTTTCAAGCACACTGTCCGGTATGAATGACTTGCCAGACACCTTGGCCAGGAAAAGCCAAGGACAATGGCAGCCCTAACCACCCTAATGACCCGCTTTTGCGCAGGTGAGGACAATTGTTGGCCCGTAGGAGCACCAGCAACCCAGGCACATCCGAAATCAGGGATGGCAATGGAAAACCACGACACAATAAAAACAAACATCAAAACAACGAAGATAGCCCAGACAATACAGCGGTAAACGCTGGATTCAGGGGTTCTAGACCCGGTCAACGAAAAAAATCATTTAAGGGCAGCAGAGATGGTCCGTCCAGTCTAGATAAAATTCTAGATAGGCCTTGTCAGATTCATGGCACAACCGATAAACCAGCTAACCATGCCAATAGAGAATGTTGGGTCTTTAAGCAGACCGGCAAGCTCAACGCCGAACACAAAGGGAAGGGGCCGCTAAGTGAAGACGAGGACGAATCTCGCCGGCCGAACACAGGGGGACAGAAAAAAATTCCAGCGGAGGTTAAAATAGTGAACATGATTTACGTCACTCACATCCCAAAGAGGGAGCGCAAACGCGCACTCCGGGACGTATATGTTGTAGAGCCCATCGCCCCCAAATTTAACCCATGGTTGGCCTGTCCGATCAACTTCGATCGCAGGGATCATCTGACTAGTATCCATCACGGGGGCTCGGCTACCTTAGTGCTCGACCCAATAATTGATGGATACCACCTAACCCGAGTCCTCATGGACGGCGGCAGTAGTCTCAATCTGATATATCAGGACACTGTCCGCAAGATGGGGATAGACCCGTCAAGAATCAACCAAAGCAGCACTACCTTTAAAGGAGAGATACCAGGCGTAGAGGCCTGATACACGGGCTCTCTGACATTGGAGGTTGTATTCAGTTCTCCCGATAACTTCCGAAGCGAAGAACTAATCTTCGACATTGCTCCATTCCGAAGCGGCTATCATGCACTACTCGGAAGAACGGCCTTTGCCCGCTTCAATGCAGTCCTGCATTACGCTTATCTCAAACTCAAGATGCCCAATCCACGTGGCGTCATCACGATCAGTGGAAACACGAAGCATTCTCTTCGTACAGAGGAATACGTGGCAGCTCTAGCAGCCGAATCACAAAGTGGCCCTTTTAACCCGGGCAACTCATTGGTTGTCAAGACCGCGTACGCAGCTAGACGTGTTCGGCGCACACCTAGGTGTAGCAGCTCAGATAAACCTGAGCTTGATTAGCGGTTATGCCCCCATAAAAACAGCCCGTAAGAAGACTGCACATGTCTCCCCATATATATATAAATATACACTCAAAATTCTTGTGTGGCGCTGGGGGCTGCCCGCATGTAAAAAGTCCATAGTTCGGCTTGACCCTATTTAGACTAAGGAAATTACATTTTCATGGTTCATTAAAACAAACCAACTTTACTCACGATCACACCACATTCTTTCACCTGGTTTTTTTCTTTTTTCAGATGGCCACCATACTATACCCCTCAAGGATACGACACAACGGAGATAAAGGCATATACGTGCAGCAAGGCCCCGATCAAAGGTTTCTTTTTAGATTAAGACCCTGTGTAAACCTTTTTTATTATCTCTTGTTATTTCACACCCTCCTGACACTTAAAATGACGAAGAGGGATACCGGAGTTATCGGTGAACTTATGATTCGCCGCACTTAAATAGAAGTTACAAAAGCAGTAGCCAGTGTGTTTTTGAGATCTATGCTCTCACCACAGGCGCTCTTTCGTCACGCCGGATTGTCGTCTGTACCTTGAAATACATGGTTCACTACCCGGGGCTGTAATTCAACCCGGTATATATTATAAAGTCTGAATACCTTTGGGAGTGTTCGGCATCGTGAGTTTGGCCTTATATGCATCAGCTCCGAATCATGTCTTTGGTCAAATGTTGGGTTTGACCGGCTCCCGTGTTTTGCTACCTTACGTTCCGCTCTATCGGCTAAGGTGGCACAGGGAGAACTACTACAATTGTGCCTTGGTTCATCCGGATGAGCACCTCAGTAGAGAAAGCCGAAAACTGACTGTCATGATAACACGAGAGACTGGTCAACCACTCGATGACTCAATGGAGTCCTTGTGATTCCTCCGCATTAACAAAGGACCGGTTTCCTGGTCACGTATGTAAACGCATCGTATTCGGATACACACGGACATACCAGGGGCTATATAGTAGCCCCACCGTCAAACTCCTATGGCTAAGTGAAGGTGTTAAAGCTCTATAGTCCGATTGCCTCATTCACGCACCATCACCTCCTTAACGGACCAAGACATTGGGTCAAGTGTGACTACGTGTTTTTGCCGAACACCCCCGCGTTATATGCGAGGGGGCTAAAGCCGACGACTGCAATCTTTCAGGTTATATACATATATACATAAACGGCCGCACAAGAGGCACCCAAATACCTTATGGGCAAAAGTATAAATATAGCCTTTATTATCAAAAGCATTGTCTTTACAATTCGAATACATATCATTCGAACATGATATGTTTTGAGCACTGAGCCTCTATTAAGCGGGCACCCTCTAAGACTTCTTTGAAATAGTGCTCCAGCAGGTCCTAGCCCCCGGGTGGACCCCTTGTTGCAATATCGGTGGCCTCCATCCTCGCCCAGTATGTCTTAACACGGGCAAGGGTCATCCGCGCACCCTCTATGCACGCTGACCGCTTGATAGCATCGATATGCGGCACAGCACGAATAAATCGTTGCACCAAACCAAAATAACTATCCGGACTTGGTTCCTCCGGCCACAAGCGGTCCACGACGGCCTTCATGGCAAGTCCGGATAACCTATGGAGCTCGGCCCATTCGTCCATCTGCTCGTTCAATAGCAGCGGATGCCTTGGCATGCTGAACTGCGATCAGAACAGTCTTTCCGCTTCATGATCTTCTCGGTCTTGGAAAAACTGCGTTGCATCGGCAGCGCTCTTTGACAAGTCCAAGTATGCGTCTGGAGAACTCCACATTTTATCAAGAGGGGCATACTTCGGATCGCTGGATTTAGTTCGCAATAAAAAGGGCTTCCCAATCGCGATCTCGCCAGCTTGCCGGAGCTCCTCCCGAGCCGCTCTGATCTCAGATCGAGTTTCCTTTGCCACTTGTAAGGCCTTCTCTAGATCCGCAGTTTTTGCTTGGTTCTCTCTTTCAAGAAGCTCATATCGGCCAGCGGCATCCTTCAGCTCAAGAGCCATATTGGCTATTTTCTCCTCACTTCAGCGATGAGCAGCTTATTCGGCTTTCATTTCACCAGTTGCCTTTTCGGCAGCCGTGTTGCTTATCCTGGCTTGCTCCTTGGCACGCGCAAACTCAGCCAGGAGAGTCTCCATGGTGCCAGCACCATCTGCAATTAAAACATATTATAAATCCTAGCATCATGCTCTCATTTGTACTTACTGACCGCCCAAAAGACATACCTTGCGCCTCGTCAAGACGCTTATTCACGAGCATGATGTCCTCATTCGCCACATCAAGTTGCCGCTTCAGTTCGGCAAATTCGACAACCCGGGCAGTTGCCGGGGCTGCAGCTGCCTGTGTACAAAATTGGCAAAATCATCACCTGAGATTATTCCTATTTTTGATCCTCTGATCGCCCCATTCGGATGGCAACCAGAGTCTCAGGGGATACTATCTACACACAATGCACCTTGAGTTTACGGTACAAATAAAAAATGCCACATTATGTACCTCGAAGCCTCTTAACAGACTCATAAAGGCTTCATCCAGTCCGCTTTTCACAGACGAAATTCTCTTAATCACTGTACCCATTAAGGTACGATGTTCCTCTGAAACAGGCGCTCGCTGCAGAAGACCCATCAACGTGTCCGGCTGTGTGTCGGATAGTTCGGGGCTTTTGTTTTCGGTCTCTCTAGGAGCCGAACACCCCATACCTCGGGCGGCCGAAGATTCACCTTTTGGCCTCGCCCTCCTTTTCGGATCGGGAGAGATCCTCCGAGACGCCACTTCGGGGTCGTCCTCCTTATGGGGCGGGGAAGTATGAGGAGGCATCTCGCTCTCCATAATCTCCAGAAGAAGATCCCCCGAGGACGAAGATTGTTGCGGAAGGCTATAGGCCGGACTGTAAAACATACGTTTCAGATGTTACTATCATAAACGGGAAAAGAACATGGTGTGCTTACAGAGCACCTTTGTTCACTTACGTCTCGGCTAACGACTGGCCCCCTTGAGGGCGCTGTTCGGCAACGTTGCCCCCCGAGACAGGACCCCCTGATAGGGATTTCTTCCCTCGCTTGGAGGCCTCTGCCTTCAACTCTTCGGGGGCGGCCCTTTTCTTCCCGTGGGGGAAGGGAATACTTGATTCTCCTCCCCGCTCATCCTCCGACACGGGAGTTCCAATTTCCCTGATACGATGCATAACGTACCACCAGTATGGAGGCCACTTTTGACCTCCCACTGCTCTCCTTGTCTTCCCTCGATGGCACTTGATATGGTGCACGAGCCAGCATCCTGGTTAACACCGGATCCGCCGAATCTTCAGGAAGAGGCGCCGAACACCTAATCCTCTTTGCCTTTTTTATCCAACCCTGGCCGAGGATGGTTTTTTAGAATAATGTTATGATAAATATAACGACAACATGTTTGGTTGTGGGGTGCTTACTGGGGTATCTAGATGGCTGTAATCGAGGCCTGCGTCTTCCGTAGTGTCCGGACACTTTATTCGTGATCCGAAGAATGATTTATACATCCCTTCGAGCGTCGTGCCGAAGAAGTGTTGAATGGTTCGCGGTCCCTCCGGATTGAACTCCCACATATAGAGAGGTTGTCGCTGGCATGGCAGGACCCAACAAACTAGCATTACTTGGATTACTTTGACAAGACTGACGTCCTTCTCGATGAGATCTCGAATGCGGATTTGCAATGTCCGCACATCATCAGCCAATCCCCAGTCCAGCCCCTTGTTGACCCATGATGCAAGTTGTGGTGGAGGACCGGAGCGAAAGGCAGGGGCAGCCGCCCACTTTTTACCTCGGGGTGCTGTGATATAAAACTACTCCCGCTGCCATAGGTCAGAAGCCTCCGGGAAGGAACCCTTTAGCCATAAAGCATTAGCACATTTGCTTACTCCGCGTGTTTCCTGTCGATCATCCTCGGTGTTACATTGAAGGTCTTGAGACATAAGCCAAAGTGTGGAGTAATGCGGAGGAAAGCCTCACACACGATGATGAATGACGAGATATGAAGGAAGGAATCCGGAGCTAGATCATGAAAATCTAGTCTGTAATAGAACATGAGCCCTCTAACAAAGGGATGAAGACCGAGGCCTAGCCCTCGGAGGAAGTGAGAGATAAACACAACACTCTCATTGGATTTGGGAGTAGGGATAACCTGCCTTTGAGCAGGAAGCCTGTGGAAGATTTCCGCGGTCAAGTACCTTGTCTCCCTAAGCTTCTTGATGTCCTCCTCTGTGACAGAGGAGGCCATCCACCGGCCTTGAAGGCTGGATCTGGACATGGTCGGAAGTTTGGAGCATTTGGGCTAAAGCCTTCGGTGTTGGGATCGAGGTGGAAAAAGGAGAGGATTAAGCGTGGAAGAAAAAGGTAGGCCTTGGTCTCTTTATAAAGAGGACGAATATCAAACATCCCCCACGTGGCCTTTGAAACTTGCCTATTCCCAAGGAATTCTACCCGTGGAACGGTTGGGTTACCCATGCCCATATTGATGAGAATCCCGTAATAAGGGGACACGATCTATGCTTCGACAAGACATGCCAATAAAACCGCCTCGCGAAACGTGTAGTAGCAGGATGGAGAAATGGTTCAAATAATAACCGGGCCATGGCGTGATGTCACGCTATGGAGAAGTTTTCAGCAGATTAGACTCGTGGAATATTATACTCTCTACGGTGGTATGTGGAATTTGTTTTGCAGAGCCGGACAAGATCCTTGTGTTCAAAATCTATTTTGGAGTATTCGGAGAAGGAACCCGCCTTGCAATGTCAAAGACAAACTACGCGCCGGACTCAACCTTCATTGAAGCCTAGTTCAGGGGCTACTGAGGGAGTCCTGGATTAAGGGGTCCTCGGACAGCCGGGCTATATACTTTAGCCAGACTATTGGACTATGAAGATACAAGAGAGAAGACTTCGTCCCGTGTCCGGGTGGGACTCTCCTTTGTGTGGAAGGCAAGCTTGGCGATTCGGATATGTAGATTCCCTTCTCTGTAACCGACTCTGTGTAACCCTAGCCCCCTCCGGTGTCTATATAAACCGGAGGGTTTAGTCCGTAGGACGACAACAATCATAATCATAGGCTAGCTTCTAGGGTTATCCTGTACGATCTCGTGGTAGATCAACTCTTGTAATACTCATATCATCAAGATCAATCAAGTGGGAAGTAGGGTATTACCTCCATAGAGAGGGCCCGAACCTGGGTAAACATCGTGTCCCCCGCATCCTGTTACCATTAGCCTTAGACGCACAGTTCAGGACCCTCTACCCGAGATCCGCCGGTTTCGACACCAACACTGGGCATGGCTCTGACTGCCCGTGCACAAGTAAGGGGTACAAAGGAGAGCCCCTACTTTAGTACACCGATAGAGAGGTATCTCTGGCCCTCTCGGTAATGCTCATCATTATAAGACTTGCAAGCATTGTAACTAATGAGTTAGTTGCGGGATGAAGTATTACGGAATGAGTAAAGAGACTTGCCGGTAACGATATTGAGCTAGGTATGATGATACCGACGATCGAATCTCAGGCAAGTAACATATCGATGACAAAGTGAACAACGTATGCTGTTATGCAGTTTGACCAATAAAAGATCTTTGTAGAATATGTAGGATCCAATAGGAGCATCCAGGTTCCGCTATTGGTTATTGATCAGAGATGTGTCTTGATCATGTCTACATAGTTCTCGAACCCGTAGGGTCCGCACGCTTAACGTTCGATGATGATATGTATTATGAGTTATGTGTTTTGATGACCGAAGTTTGTTCTGAGTCCCGGATGAGATCACGAACGTGACGAGGAGTCTCAAAATGGTCAAGACATAAAGATCGGTATATTGGAAGGCTATATTCGGACTTTGGAAAGGTTTCGAGTGATTCGGGTATTTTTGGAGTACCGGGGAGTTACGGGAATTCACTCGGAGAAGTAATGGGCCTTATTAGGCCATACGGGAAATAGAGGAGGCAGGCCAAGGAGAGGTGCCCCCCCATGGGTCCGAATTGGACAAAGGGAAGGGGGCGGCGCCCCCCTTGCCCTTTAGTACTCCCTCTCTCTTTCCTTTTCTCCTACTCCTAAAAGGGAAATGATTCCTATTAGGACTTGGAAGTCATAGTAGGACTCCATACACTTGGCGCGCCCCTAGAGGTCCGGCCTCTCTCCCTCCCTCCTTTATATACGGGGGCATGGGGCACCCCAAAGACACACGAGTTTCTTTTAACCATGTGCGGTGCCCCCTCCATAGTTACACACCTAAACCATACCATCTTAGTGCTTAGACAAAGCCCTACGCCAGTAGCATCATCATCATTGTTGCCACATCATCATGCTGACGGAACTCACCCTTGTTGTCAACTGGATCAAGAGCATGAGGGACGTCATCGAGTTGAACGTGTGCTGAACGCGGAGGTGTAGTACGTTTGGTACTTGGATCGGTTGGATCGCGAAGACATTCGACTACATCAACCGCGTTGTCATAATGTTTCCACTTTCGGTCTACGAGGGTACGTGGACACACTCTCCCCTCTCATTGCTATGGATCACCTAGATTGATCTTGCGTGATCGTAGGAATTTTTTTGAAATTACTGCGTTCCCCAATAGTGGCATCCGAGCCAGGTCTATGCGTAGATGTTATATGCACGAGTGGAACACAAAGAGTTGTGGGCGATAATAGTCATACTGCTCACCAGCATGTCATACCTTTATTTGGCGGTATTGTTGGATGAAGCGGCTCAGACCGACATTACGCGTATGCTTACGTGAGACTGGTTCTACCAACATGCTTCGCACACAGGTGGCTAGTGAGTGTCTGTTTCTCCAACTTTAGTTGAATCGAGTGTGACTATGTCCGGTCCTTGTTGAAGGTTAAAACAGCACACTTGACAAAAAATCGTTGTGGTTTTGATGCGTAGGTAAGAACGGTTCTTGCTAGAAGCCCGTAGCAGCCACGTAAAACTTGCAACAACAAAGTAGAGGACATCTAACTTGTTTTTGCAGGGCTTGCTATGATGTGATATGGTCAAGAGATGATGTGATATAAATTGTTGTATGAGGTGATCATGTTTTGTAACAAAGTTATCAGCAACTGGCAGGAGCCATATGGTCGTCGCTTTATTGTATGAAATGCAATCGCCATGTAATTGTTTTATTTTATCACTAAGCAGTAGCGACAGTCATAGTAACAATAGTTGGTGAGACAACAACAATGATGCGATGGAGATCAAGGTGTCACGCTGGTGACTATGTAGATCATGACGATGCTTCGGTGATGGAGATCATGAGCACAAGATAATGATGGCCATACCATGTCACATATTTTGATTGCATGTGATGTTTATCTTTTATGCATCTTATTTGTCTTAGTACGACGGTAGCATTATAAGATAATCCCTTACTAAATTTCAAGGTATAAGTGTTCTCCTTGAGTATGCACCATTGCTACAGTTCTTCGTGCTGAGACACCACATGATGATCGGGTGTGATAGGCTCTACGTTCACATACAATGGGTGCCAGCCAGTTTTGCACACGCAGAATACTTGGGTTAAACTTGACGACCGTAGCATATGCAGATATGGCATCGGAACACTGGAGACCGAAAGGTCGAGCGTGAATCATATAGTAGATATGATCAACATAGTGATGTTCACCATTGAAAACTACTCCATCTCACGTGATGATCGGACATGGTTTAGTTGATTTGGATCACGTGGTCATTTATATGACTAGAGGGATGTCTATCTCTAAGTGGGAGTTCTTACTTAATATGATTAATTGAACTTTAATTTATCATGAACTTAGTCCTGACAGTATTTTGCAAATTATGTTGTAGATCACTAGCTCGCATTGCAGCTTCCCTATGTTTTGTATCTGTTCTTAGAGGAAACTAAGTTGAAAGATGATAGCAGCAATGATGCGGACTGAGTCCGTGATCTGAGGTTTATCCTCATTGCTGCACAGAAGAATTGTGTCCTTGATGCACTGCTAGGTGACAAAACTATTGCAAGAGCAGATGCATACGTTATGAATGTTTGGCTAGCTTAATGTGATGACTACTTTATAGTTTAGTGCACCATGCTTTATGGCTTAGAATCGGGTCGTCAAAGATGTTTTGAACGTCATGGACCATATGAGATGTTACAGGAGTTGAAGTTAATATTTCAGAAAAATACCCGAGTTGATAGATATGAAATCTCCAACAAGTTCTATAGCTAAAAGATGGAGGAGAATAGCTCAGACAGTGAGAATGTGCTCAGATTGTCTGGGTACTACAATCACTTGAATCAAGGGAGTTAATCTTCCAGATAAGATAGTGATTGACGGAGTTCTTTAGTCACCATCACCAAGTTACTGGAACTTCGTGATGAACTATAGTATGCAAGGGATGACGAAAATGATTCCCGAGCTCTTCGTGATGCTGAAATCGACGAAGGTAGAAATCAAGAAAGAGCATCAAGTGTTGATGATTGAAAAGACCACTAGTTTCAAGAAAAGGGAAAAGGGAAAGAAAGGGAACTTCAAGTATAATGGCAAGAAAGTTGTCACTCCCGTGAAGAAGCCCAAAGCTGGACCAAAACCTGAAACTGAGTGCTTCTACTACAAAGGAAATGGTCACTGGAAGAGGAAATGCCCTGAATATTTGGTGGATAAGAAGGATGGCAAAGTGAACAATGGTATATTTGATATATAGGTTATTGATGTGTACCTTACTAGTACTTATAGTAGCCCCTAGATATTTGATACTTGTTCGGTTGCGAAGATTAGTAACTTGAAACAGGAGTTACAGAATAAACAAGACTAGTTGAGGGTCAAGTGACGATGTGTGTTGGAAGTGGTTCCAAGATTGATATGATCATCATCGCACACTCCCTATACTTTCAAGATTAGTGTTGAAACAAAATAAATGTTATTTGGTGTTTGCGTTGAGCATAAATATGATTAGATCATGTTTATTGTGATACGATTATTCATCCAAGACAGAGAATAAATTGTTATTCTATTTGCATGAATAAAACCTTCTATGGTCATACACCCAATGTTTATGGTTTATTGAATCTTGATCATAGTGATGCACATATTCATAATATTGATGCCAAAAGATGCAAAGTTGATAATGATAGTTCAACATATTTGTAGCACTGCCGTTTGGGTCATATCAGTGTAAAGAGCATGAAGAAACTCCATAAAGATGGACTTTTGGAATCACTTGATTATGAATCTTTTGATGCTTGCGAACCGTGCCTTATGGGCAAGATGACTAAAACTCCGTCCTCCGGAACAATGGAACAAGCTAGTGACTTATTGGAAATAATACATACCGATGTATGTGATCCAATGAGTGTTGATGCTCATGGTGGGTATCATTATTTTCTGACCTTCAGAGATGATTTGAGCAGATATGGGTATATCTACTTAATGAAACACAAGTCTGAAACATCTGAAAAGTTCAAAGAATTTAAAAGTGAAGTGGAGAATCATCGTAACAAGAAAATAAACTTTCCATGATCTGATCGTAGAGGAAAATATTTGCATTACGAGTTTGGCCTTCATTTAAAAATGTGGAATAGTTTCACAGCTCACGCCACATAGAACACCATAGCATAATGGTGTGTCCGAATGTCGTAACCGCACTTTATTGGATATGGTGCGATCTATGATATCTCTTATCGGGTTACCACTATCTTTTGGGGTTGTGCATTAGAGACAGTTGCATTCACTTTAAATAGGGCACCATCAAAATCCGTAGAGACGACGCCTAATGAACTGTGGTTTGGCAAGAAACCAAAGTTGTCATTTCTTAAAGTTTGGGGCTGCGATGCTTATGTGAAAAGGCTTCAACCTGATAAGCTCGAACCCAAATCGGAGAAATGTGTCTTCATAGGATACCAAAGGAAACTGTTGGGTACACCTTCTATCATAGATCCGAAGGCAAGATCATTGCTAAAAATGGATCCTTTCTAGAGAAGGAGTTTCTCTCGAAAGAATAAGTGGGAGGAAAGTAAAACTTGATGAGGTAATTGTACCTTCTCCCGAATTGGAAAGTAGTTCATCACAAAAATCAAGTTCCAGTGATTCCTACACCAATTAGTGAGGAAGCTAATGATGATGATCATGAAACTTCAGATCAAGTTACTACAAAACATCATAGGTCTTCCAAAGTATGGTCCACACCATAATGGTACGGTAATCCTATTCTAGAAGTCATGTTACTAGACCATGATGAACCTACGAACTATGAGGAAGCAATTATGAGCCCAGATTCTGCGAAATGGCTTGAGGCCATGAAATCTGAGATGGGATCCATGTATGATAACAAAGTCTGGACTACGGTGGACTTGCCTGATGATTGGCAAGCTACAGAATATAAATGGATCTTCAATAGGAAGACGGACGCTGATAGTAGTGTTACTATCTACAAAGCTTGACTTGTCACAAAAGGTTTTCGACAAGTTCAAGGAGTTTACTACGATGAGACCTTCTCACCCGTAGCGATGCTTAAGTCTATCTGAATCTTGTTAGCAATTGCCGCACTTTATGATTATGAAATTTGGCATATGGATGTCCAAATTGTATTCCTAAATGTATTTCTTGAAGAAGAGTTGTATATGATGCAACCAGAAGGTTTTGTCGATCCTAAGGGTGCTAACAAAGTGTGCAAGCTCCAGCGATCCATTTATGGACTGGTGCAAGCCTCTCAGAGTTGGAATAAACGCTTTGATAGTGTGATCAAAGCATATGGTTTTATACATACTTTTGGAGAAGCCTGTATTTACAAGAAAGTGAGTGGGAGCTCTACAGCATTTCTAATATTATATGTGGATGACATATTTTTGATTGGAAATGATATAGAATTTCTGGATAGCATAAAGGGATACTTGAATAAGAGTTTTTTAATGAAAGACCTTGGTGAAACTGCTTACATATTGGGCATCAAGATCTATAGAGATAGATCAAGACGCTTGATAAGATTTTTCAATGAGTAAATACCTTGACAAGTTTTTGAAAGAGTTCCAAATGGATCAGTCAAAGAAGGAGTTCTTGTCTGTATTACAAGGTGTAAAGTTGAGTAAGACTCAAAGCCCGACCATGGCAGAAGATAGAAAGAGAATGAAAGCCATTCCCTATGCCACAGCCATAGGTTCTATAAAGTATGATGTGATGTGTACCAGACCTATTGTGTACCTTGCCATGAGTTTGGCAAGGGGGTACAATAGTGATCTAAGAGTAGATCACTGGACAGCGGTCAAAATTATCCTTAGTGGGGACTAAGGAAATGTTTCTCGGTGATGGAGGTGATAAAGAGTTCGTCGTAAAGAGTTACATCGATACAAACTTTTACACCGATCCAGATGACTCTAAGTCTCAATCTGGATACATATTGATAGTGGGAGCAATTATCTAGAGTAGCTCTATGTAGAGCATTGTAGACATAGAATATTTGCAACCATACGGCTCTGATTGTGACAGACTCGTTGACTAAACTTCTCTCACGAGCAAAACATGATCACACCTTAGTACTCTTTGGGTGCTAATCACATAGCGATGTGAACTAGATTATTGACTCTAGTAAACCCTTTGGGTGTTGGTCACATGGCGATGTGAACTATGGGTGTTAATCACATACAGATGTGAACTATTGGTGTTAAATCACATGGCGATGTGAACTAGATTATTAACTCTAGTGCAAGTGGGAGACTGAAGGAAATATGCCCTAGAGGCAATAATAAAGTTATTATTTATTTCCCTATTTCATGATAAATGTTTATTATTCATGCTAGAATTGCATTAACCGGAAACTTAGTACATGTGTGAATACATAGACAAAACATAGTGTCCCTAGTATGCCTCTACTTGACTAGCTCGTTAATCAAAGATGGTTATGTTTCCTAACCATAGGCATGTGTTGTCATTTGATGAATGGGATCACATCATTAGGAGAATGATGTGATGGACAAGACCCATCCGTTAGCTTAGCATCATGATCGTTACAGTTTCATTGCTACTGTTTTCTTCATGACTTATAGATGTTCCTCAGACTATGAGATTATGCAACTCCCGAATATCGGAGGAACACTTTGTGTGCTACCAAACATCACAACGTAAAAGGGTGATTATAAACGTGCTCTACAGGTGTCTCCGAAGGTGTTTGTTGGGTTGGCATAGATCAAGATTAGGATTTTTCACTCCGTGTTTCGGAGAGGTATCTCTGGGCCCTCTTGGTAATGCTCATCACTATAAGCCTTGCAAGCATTGTAACTAATGAGTTAGTTGCGGGATGAAGTATTACGGAACAAGTATAGAGACTTGCCAGTAACAATATTGAGCTAGGTATGATGATACCGACGATCGAATCTCGGGCAAGTAACATACCGATGACAAAGGGAACAACGTATGTTGTTATGCGGTTTGACCGATAAAAGATCTTCGTAGAATATGTAGGAGCCAATATGAGCATCCAGGTTCTTCTATTGGTTATTGATCAGAGATGTGTATCGATCATGTCAACATAGTTCTCGAACCCGTAGGGTTCGCACGCTTAACGTTCGATGATGATATGTATTATGAGTTATGTGTTTTGATGACTGAAGTTTGTTCGGAGTCCCGGATGAGATCGCATACATGACGAGGAGTCTCGAAATGGTCGATACATAAAGATCGATATATTGGAAGGCTATATTCGGACTTCGGAAAGGTTCCGAGTGATTCGGGTATTTTTTGGAGTACCGATGAGTTACAGGAATTCATTGGGAGAAGTAATGGGCCTTATTGGGCCATACGGGAAATAAAGGAGGCATGCCAAGGGGAGGTGCCCCCCCCATGGGTCTGAATTGGACTAGGGGAAGGTGGCGCCCCCTTGCCCTTTCCTAGTCCCTCTCTCTTTCCTTCTCTCCTACTCCTAAAAGGGAAAGGATTCCTACTAGGACTTGGAAGTCCTAGTAGGAATCCATACACTTGGCGCGCCCCTAGAGGGCCGGCCTCTCGCCCTAACTCCTTTATATACGGAGGCAGGGGGCACCCCAAAGACACACCGGTTTCTCTTAACCATGTGTGGTGCCCCCTCCATAGTTACACACCTCGATCATACCATCGTAGTGCTTAGGCAAAGCCCTGCGCCAGTAGCATCATCATCATCGTTGCCACGCCGTCGTGCTAATGGAACTCACCCTCGTCCTCAACTGGAACAAGAGCACGAGGGATGTCATCGAGCTGAACGTGTGCTGAACGCGGAGGTGCCGTAAGTTCGATACTTGGATCGGTTGGATCACGAAGACGTTCGACTACATCAACCGCGTTGTCATAACGCTTCCGCTTTCAGTCTATGAGGGTACATGGACACACTCTCCCCTCTCGTTGATATGCGTCATCTATATAGATCTTGCGTGATCATAGGAAAAAAATTGAAATTACTGCGTTCCCCAACACTCAGCATACAGTATATTCAAACCACAGCCATCGTCCATCAAAACCTTGGTCAGTCGAGTGCCCCCAACGACTGGGTCGACCACCAATGCTTGCCGCCTAGGGGTAGCAACGTGTGTTGGGTGGTTGTACTGGTTGAATGTAATGTGGGTTTTTGTCCACTTCAAATATGTCGTCGTTGCCGGAGCAACCATGTTTACTTTTCTGTTAATAACTTTCAGTTGACTTTTGCTCTCGAGGTCAGCAAAAATCACCAAAGTGGCATTGACATTGGGGTAACCGCCATCTTCCTCTTTGTCCTCCTCCTTATTAGACTCTTTGTCCTTTTCACTGGGTTGGCCCTCCCGGAAACTCTGAATCAGGAGTTGACACTGTCGAGTGGTATGCTTGGGAAGAATGAAATTTACCTCTTCATCCTTTTTGGTGTGTATATGACACGGTAAATCAAGCACATCATTTCCCGCTTGATCTTTCACTTTTTTAGGGGTCCAAGGCCCTTTAGGCTTCCCCTTGAACTTCCCTTGATTCAAAACTGCTTCTGCCTTAGCAGGACCTGCAGCCTCAGCTTTTCGTTTCTGCTTCCGACTAGAGTTTCCTCCTCCGGTGTCCTGGGCGACTGATTTGTTCTTGCCGCTCCAGAATTGGTCCTCTTCTTCGCCATTAGCATATCAAGTGGCAATCTCCATCATCCGAGTCAGAGACATCTCTCCGGTCCGACCGAACTTCAGATTAAGCTCTCTATAGCGAATGCCTTCTTTAAAGGCACAAACTGCTTGGTGCTCTGACACATTCTCCACTGTGTGGTGAAGGGTAGTCCATCTCTGGATATAGTCTCTCAAAGTCTCATTCTGTTTCTGAACACAATGCTGCAATTCTGCCAAACCAACAGGTCGCTTGCAGGTGCCCTCGAATGTTTTGGTAAACACTCGGGCTAACTCTTCCCAATTGAAAATACTCCCAGGGGCCAACTGATTCAACCAAGCTCTGGCAGAACCCACAAGCATCAAAGGGAGGTGTTTCATGGCCACCTCATCGTTGCCACCACCAATGTGCACTGCCACTCGGTAATCCTCCAACCAAGTGTCGGGCTTCGACTCTCTGGTGAACTTATTTACGCCTGTCGCCAACCTGAAGTTGTGAGGGATCTCAGCGGCTCAGATGGCTCTTCTGAAGCACTCGGGGCCGGAAACATGCACTCTGCTTCCACTGGGTCGATCGCTATCTAGCCCTTCTCTGTATGCTCTGTTCCTCTCGACCAAACCTTGCACAAGAACTAACCTTGTGTCGAACCTAGGATCTCTTGGGTCGACTGGAACTCTGCGGTCATTACCATACGGGCACCTGTCATCATACCGCCGTGGCGCGTATGACCCGTCCCTCGGAGCGGGCGAAGGCACTCGACGGTGGTTGTCACGGGCATACTCACGATCAAATTCTCCATGGGCTCTTCCCAGGTGTCGATCTCGATGGTGATCATGATCTTCATGTCGCAAAGGCGACCCTGGACTGTGTGTTGACTGAACTGTGTCTGCCCTCACCGACCTGATGTGGATCCTGTTGCGCGACTGAGAAACGGCGGAGTTTTGCTCTCCTGCTGCCTGGAGCAGCGCTCGGATCTGCTCCAAGCCTCTTCCAACCTCTGAACGAGACGGCTGAATAGACTCTGCTATACGTGCATCAGCTGTAAGATTCTGGATCGGAGTGCAGTATACCTGGCGTTCAGGCGGAAACAATTGTCGTTGTTCTCGACTGGATTTGGGGATCAGTCGATGGGAGCATTCATCGAGAGAATGTTGGAGGTTCTCCAAACGCACGCGCTCGGCCAACGTGGCCAGGCACACAGCCTCCAAGGCCTGAGCCTTGGTAGTCTCCCCCACTATGGGGGTCTAGAGCGCCTCCATGTTGCAGCGGTGCAAATCTTCCCTCTGCTGCGAATTGAGAGGTTGGGGCTCGTACTCATCATGGTCATACGACGGGCCGTCACCGTTGTCGTTGCCGCCATTGCGGCGAAACCCGGGTGGGCTGCGATGAGTGTCGACCATGAGAACTTCTGTCGCGGGGTCGGTGCTCCCGCGCTCGGAAAGAGTATCCGCGGAGCCAGTCGACTGGTCTGTAGAGAAATTTGCTCGATTGCCGTGACTTGAGGGGTGGCCGTCTGACGGGCCACTACATGCTTTACCCACCGCTGGAGCCGCGACCGACTGGATCGCTTGTGGCTGCGTCTAGCGGGGTGAGCGGATGATGTGAGGATTGACCGATACAGAGTCGACGGTTGTCATAGAAGAACGCCGCAGGCACTCGCGCAGAAGTGTGATGCCCCGCGGATCGGAAGAGCCTCGACATCGAGGGGGCTTCTTAAACTAGGCGGAGTCGTCAGCAACGAAAGTGAGCGTGCCAAGTCGGAACTCGCGGCCCACGACCAAACCACCGCCGGAAACCATGTTGATGAAGATCAGAAAAAACACAACCTCGCTGGAAGTTGCCAAGACGCTTGGCCCCACAGTGGGCGCCAACTGTCGTGGTACTAAGTCTGACTATAAGAGTAGGGGGTACGTATGAGGAGGCAAGGACCTAGCTATGGCAAAGTTGTACACACAGGTTTACGAGTTGAGGCCCCTCTCGGAGGAGGTAAAAGCCCTACGTCTCGGTGCCCTGAGGCGGTCGACTGGAATATGGTGTATGCGTGTTATAGGGGGTGGCTTATATAGAGTGCGCCAGGACCCCAGCCGTCCCCCATTACAGGGTTCAATGTACATTAAAATAGGGCGTTACTGGTAACGCCAACTATAAAGAGCTATTAATGATCTTTAAGACTACGGAGTGAACGCATGACCGTTGCCATCCTGAGTGACTCTAGGTCTTCTATACTTCGAGTGGTTTCTTGTATGGTCGAGTGACTTCATCTTGGTCGGATGGGATTGGAGGTATCCGAGTGAGGTAATTGGTCGACTGGATTGCACTCCATGGTTACTTCAGTCGGTATCTCTTGTTATACTTTGAATCTCCTTGATTCTAGGGTAGTGACCTTGGGTAGGGCGTATAGGTCAGGCCTATGACCCTACCCTAGGTCCATGGCATCATCAACCACACCTGGAGATTAATTATCTGTGTCAAAGTGATTAGTAGCACAGTAGTATGATAGTTTTGATGATGGCAGTAGTAGTAACGGTAACAGTAACAGTGGTAGCAGTGATATTGTAGCAGTAACGATAGCAGTAGCAATAGTAGTAACTTAGCAAGAACAATATATGATAAATTCGTAGGCATTGGATCGATGACTTGTTGGATGATATTCATCATGTGACAGTTATAACCTAGGGCGATACGGCACTAGCTCCAGTTCATCCATATAATGTAGGCATGTATTCCGTAAATAGTCATACCTGCTTTATTAAAATAACTTGCATGACATCTTTTGTCCTACCCTCCTGTGGCAGCGGGGTCCATATTGGAAACTAAGGGATATTAAGGCCTCCTTTTAATAGAGAATGGGAACAAAGATTTAGCACATAGTGAATACATGAACTCCTCAAACTACGGTCATCACCTGTCACATCCCTAGTTCTGGTATGACCTAGACTAGCTAGTCATGTGTGCATCATGTTTAAATTCCATTTAATTCTGAAATGAGGATTTGTGAAACCCTCAGAATCATCTCTGAAAATGACCCAAATAAAAATTGCTCCAAAAGGGTCCAAGAAAATGCTCATGTTGCTCTTTGGAAATATTGGACAGAGATAAAAATCAAACCAATATTTTTAGGAGCTCATAAGTATTTATTTTGGGCATTTGGAATTAATGCATAATTATTTGCATTGGATATATATTTGTTATATACATAATATATGTCCAAAAATTATGCCATTTATAAAGGAGCTCTGGAATAATATAACTAGCTTCCATAAAAATTGGCATAAGGAAATAAAATGGTTTAGTATTTTTTTTAAACCAAACAAATGTCAGAAAATAGAAAAGAGAAACAAAACAGGGGGAAAACCTTACCTGGACCTACCTGCGGCCCAGCTCCTGTGCTGGCCCGGCACCGTGCAGCCCAGCAGCTAGCCCAGCCCACCTGGCCCCCTCCTCTGTCGTCTTCCTCCCCCTCGCCCAAGCAGCTGCATGCCCGCGCCACAGCCGGCCGCGGCCACGCGCCCGGCCACCTCCTCCCTCCTTGCCTGCCTGCCCTCTCCCCTCCTTGTCTGGATGCCCCGAACGTCGCCACCCCCCCCCCCCCCCGGACCCTCTCACTCTCCCCCGGGTCCTCTCCTCTCCTCTCCCTCGCTCTCTCTCTCACGGTCGAACGCCACCGACGCCCCCGCTCGCCGTTGCTGCGGCCACTGCCTCCCCCTCGTCCCTCCATCGTGTCCACGCGCTCCGCCGCTGTGGGCTACGCCTCCTCGACGAGACGCACGGTGCCGGACGCCCTGGAACGCCACCATCGCCATCATCTTCGTCACCGGCTGCCCGAGATCGCCGACGACGCTCCGGCCGCACCAGTGCTTCCCCGAGCTCGCTGACGCCTTCGCTGGATCCGCCGTGAGCTCTTCTACCGAACCCCCCTTCTCCCCCTTGCTAACGCGCGATCTAGCACCATTTCCCCACTGCGGCCGTAGCTCCTCGCTGCCGGCCATGTCGCCACCGCAGCTACGGCCATGCAAGCACGCGTCCAAGCTTACCACTGAGCTCACCACACCCCCACGAGTCCAACGCGCCTAACCGCAGCCCCCCTAGTGCCCTGCAATGCCTAACCCGCATCAACTGAGCTCCGGCCGCCGCCGCGAGCCCTGCTCCGGCGAGCTCCGCCGTCCCCGCGACCTTCCCTATGCCCAGGTGGATGCGGTCGAGCGCGGGCTGCCGATGGGTAGTCCCCGCGTGCTTTTCCGCCGCCTGCAGCGCGTTCCGGTGAAGCGCCGCCGCGCGGTTTGGTCGCCGCCGGCCAACTCCGGCGGGCGCTGATGTGGCAGCTTAATTAGTTCTTAACCCCCCTCCTAATTACCCCCCCTGAGACTGACCAGTGGGCCCCAGGGCTTAGTCAAAGCTAATCAGCCCAGGTTTGACTCGGGGTTAACCCCAGTGTCACTGACGTGTGGTCCCCACACGTCAGGTTTGACCCTGGTCAGCCCCGGTTGACCTGCTGACGTCGTGCTGACGTCATGCTGGCGCAATAATATATTTTCTGGAATTAAAATAAATCAGGAAATTCCAGAAAATGTTCAAAACTTCAAAAAATTCATAGAAATTCAACCGTAGCTCGGATTGAAATAATTTATATATAAAAAATTATCAGAAAAATGTAATCTATCCATCTGTACTAGTTTCATGCATGACAACCCAACTTATACATGCTGTATAGGTGAGAACATATAAATGGCTTATATAAGAGCTTATTTTGGAGATGCATTTGAATCTTTGGTTCAAATGGATTTCACCCAAATGATTGCTAGCTGCATTAGCTCAATCAGCATCACATCTTCATGCCATGTTCATGCATCATATTGTTGCATATGCTTGTGTATTGATTGTTGGCACCGTTCCTTCTCGATAGGTCCTGCTCCGGAGACCGTTCCAGAGTACCTGTCTGTGAAGCAGTGCCTCCCTTATTGATCTACCAGGCAAGCAAACCCCCTTGTTCATTCCGATACAATCCTACTCTCTCGCTCCTACTCTCAGTTATTACATTAGGACAACAACGATTCATCTGCTACTTTGTGCTGCGGTAGTTGAACCCATTCCTCTGCATGACCTGTCATTGCCACAGTAAATAGTTGAAACCCACTAGCATGTGTAGGAGTTGATTGAGCCATGTTGTGTTCCTACCATGCTATGCCTGCTATTGCTTAGAGTGTGTCAGGTCTGATTCATTGGGAATGAATTGGAGTACAGTGCTATGTTCCGATGCTGAGAGTTAAGTGTGTGAACACGATTTGGTAAAGGTACGGTGAGAGGCCATGTAGGAGTACATGGTGGGTTGTCTCACTGGAACCGTCCTTAAGCACTGAGTTCTATGTATGTTGTCCAATGACTCGATACTACCACACATTGGGTTCCGGTAACTCGACCCCTCTCGACTTATTAACCAACTTGATCTCTGTCCAGGAGTCGCAACTAGTTTTTGGTGTTTGTAGGTAGTGCTATTTTTCTACCAAGTGGCACCCGGCAGGGTGGGCTTGGGACAGACTAGGCATAGGTGGCACGGTGTACCAAGTGGCACCCGGATGGTGGGCTTGAGAACCCTGCTCACATCGTTTGGGGCCGTGAGCGACACCCCGGCCGGATCTCCTTGCGGATGGAACCCGAATAGGCGATAAACCTGGGCTAGAGTCTTGTGTGGTTAGTCAGGTCCTGGCCGACTCCCTCGCCAGGCTTCCGCTCGAAGGTTGCCGAGATACACGACGTGTACATGGTGGTAAATGGCGAGAGCGTGTGTGAAGAAGTACACCCCTGCAGGGTTAACATGATCTATTCGAATAGCCGGGTCCGTGGTTATGGACTTCTTGGATGCTTACATGGACAACTTGAAGTGGATACTCTAAAATGCTCAAGACAAGTGTGAGTGCTATGGATGGCCTTCTCGTAGGGAGACGGGGATGAATCCATAGTAATGTATTTGTGTGGTGATTAGTGGACTCGTGTGCGCCATATCACCTCAAAGCAGTTCTGGTAGTCGTAGAATAGGATAGCCACAGAGTCAAAGCTGGCTTGCTGCAACTAAACCCCACATTACCCTCTTGATACAAATGCATGTATGATAGGATCTGATGTAAGTCTTGCTGAGTACCTTTGTACTCATGTTGCTTTATTTATGTTTTTGCAGCGGAGACTCCGGTCTTACTAGTGTTCTCGTGGACTTCGACGAGTAGCTTGTACCTCAGCTACGATCTTGATCGGATGTTGTAGATAGTCAGGCTCTTCAGCCTTTTTCATTTGTAGATGTCTGTACTCAGACATGTAATGCTTCCGCTTGTTGCTTGATTGCTCTGAATGTTGGGTCATGTGACCCCTATTTGTAATAAATGCTATGATGGCTCTGTGAGCTTTATCTATATGAGTTGTTGAGTTATGCTGTGATGCCATGTTGTACAACACATACTTGCATGTTATGCGTACGTGTAATGTGTATTGCTATGTGTGGGATCTGACTATCTAGTTGTTTATCCTTAGTAGCCTCTCTTACCGGGAAATGTCTCCTAGTGCTTCCACTGAGCCCTGGTAGCTTGCTACTACTCCGGAACACTTAGGCTGGTCGGCATGTGTCCTTCTTCGTTCCTGTGTCTGTCCCTTTGGGGAAATGTCACGCCGTGTCTACCGGAGTCCTGTTAGCCTGCTATAGCCCAGTTTACCGGAGTCCTGCTAGCCCAGTTGCTACAGCCCGGATTCACTCACTGATGACCGACACGTTCGTTGCTGGGTCATGTATGCATGTCCCTGTAAGATAGTGCCAGTTTGGGTTTATGACTAGCCATGTCAGCCCGAGTTCTTTGTCATATGGATGCTAGAGACACTATCATATACATGTGCCAAAAGGCGCAAACGGTCCCGGGCATGGTAAGGCGACACCCGTGGGAATACCGTGCGTGAGGCCGCAAAGTGATATGAGGTGTTACATGCTAGGTCGGTGTGGCATAGAATCGGGGTCCTGACATCACCGAGAGTGGGCCCGGTTGTTGTCACTCCAGGGTTGTTGGATCATAACTGTAGTAGGTGACTATAACTTGCAAGATCGGATCTAAAACATGGATATAATGATGAATTTATAAATGGTTCAGATCTGAGTTCATGGCAGTCGGGCCCAAATTGACAAGCATTAAGCATAGCAAAGTCATAGCAACATCAATCTAAGAACATAGTGGATACTAGGGATCGAGCCCTAACAAAACTAACTCGATTACATGATGAATCTCATCCAACTCCTTACCGACTAGCGAGCCTACGAAGGAATTACTCACTCTCGGTGGGGAGCATCATGGAATTGGCGATGGAGACGGGTTGGTGATGACAAAGAACGAAGATCCCCCTCTCCGGAGCCCCAAACGGACTCCTGATCTGCCCTCCCAAGGAAGAACACGGCTTGGCGGCGGCTCCGTCTCGTGGATCGAAATAATTCTTTCTCCCTGGTTTTTTCTGGAAATATGGGATTTTATAGTATCATTGCGGTCGTCTGCGGGGCCACCAGGTGGCTACAACCCACCTGGGTGCGCCAGGAGAGGGGGGTGCGCCCTGGTGGGTTGTGCCCACCCAGGTGCCCCTCTCCTACGGGTCTTGGCTCCAGAAATTCTTATTATTGATATAAAAAATCCTTGCAAAGTTTCGTTCCATTCCGAGAACTTTTATTTCTGCACAAAAACAACACCATGGTAGTTCTGCTAAAAATAGCGTCAGTCCGGGGTTAGTCTCATTCAAATCATGCAAATTAGAGTCGAAAACAAGAGGAAAAGCATGAGAAAAAGTAGATACGTTGGAGACGTATCAAACACCACAGCGTAATGGTGTGTCCGAACGTCGTAACCGTACTTTATTAGATATGGTGCAATCTATGATGTCTCTTACCGATTTACCACTATCGTTTTGGGGTTATGCTTTAGAGACGGCTGCATTCACGTTAAATAGGGCACCATCTAAATCCGTTGAGACGACACCATATGAACTATGGTTTGGCAAGAAACCTAAGCTATCGTTTCTTAAAGTTTGGGGTTGCGATGCTTATGTGAAAAAGCTTCAACCTGATAAGCTCGAACCCAAATCGAAGAAATGCGTCTTCATAGGATACCCAAAGGAAAATGTTGGGTACACCTTCTATCATAGATCCGAAGGCAAGATATTCGTTGCTAAGAATGGATCCTTTCTAGAGAAGGAGTTTCTCTTGAAAGAAGTGAGTGGGAGGAGAGTAAAACTTGATGAGGTAATTGTACCTTCTCCCGAATTGGAAAGTAGTTCATCACAGAAATCGGTTCATGTGATTCCTACACCAATTAGTGAGGAAGCTAATGATGATGATCATGAAACTTCAGATCAAGTTACTACCGAACCTCATAGGTCAACTAGAGTATGGTCCGCACCAGAGTGGTACGGTAATCCTGTTGTAGAGGTCATGTTACTAGACCATGATGAACCTACGAACTAGGAGGAAGTGATGATGAGCCCAGATTCCGCAAAATAGCTTGAAGCCATGAAATCTCAGATGGGATCCATGTATGAGAACAAAGTGTGGACTTTGGTTGACTTGCCCGATGATCGGCAAGCCATAGATAATAAATGGATCTTCAAGAATAAGATCCACACTGACGGTAATGTTACTGTCTACAAAGCTCGACTTGTTGCGAAAGGTTTTCGACAAGTTCAAGGAGTTGACTATGATGAGACCTTCTCACCAGGCCTGTAGTGATGCTTAAGTCTGTCTGAATCATGTTAGCAATTGTCGCATTTTATGATTATGAAATTTGGCAAATGGATGTCAAAACTGCATTCCTTAATGGATTTCTTAAAGAAGAGTTGTATATGATGCAACCAGAAGGTTTTGTCGATCCTAAAGGTACTAACAAAGTGTGCAAGCTCCAGCAATCCATTTATGGACTGGTGCAAGCCTCTCGGAGTTGGAATATACGCATTGATAGTGTGATCAAAGCATATGGTTTTATACAGACTTTTGGAGAAGCCTGTATTTACAACAAAGTGAGTGGGAGCTCTGTAGCATTTCTAATATTATATGTGGATGACATATTGTTGATTGGAAATAATACATAATTTCTGGATAGCACAAAAGGATACTTGAATAAGAATTTTTCAATGAAAGACCTCGGTGAAGCTGCTTATATATTGGACATCAAGATCTATAGAGATAGACCAAGATGCTTAGTTGGACTTTCACAAAGCACATACCTTGATAAAGTTTTGAAGAAGTTCAAAATGGATTAGTCAAAGAAAGGGTTCTTGCCTGTGTTACAATGTGTGAAGTTGAGTCAGACTCAATGCCCAACCACTACAGAAGATAGAGAGAAAATTAAAGTCATTCCCTATGCCTCAGCCATAGGTTCTATCATGTATGCAATGTTGTGTACCAGACCTGATGTGTGACTTCCTATAAGTTTAGCAGGGAGGTACCAAAATAATCCAGGAGTGGATCACTGGACAGCAGTCAAGAACATTCTAAAATACCTGAAAAGGACTAAGGATATGTTTCTTATTTATGGAGGTGACTGTCGGTGTCAAAACCGACGGATCTCGGGTAGGGGGTCCCGAACTATGCGTCTAGGCGGATGGTAACAGGAGACAAGGGACATGATGTTTTTACCCAGGTTCGGGCCCTCTCGATGGAGGTAAAACCCTACTCCTGCTTGATTAATATTGATGATATGGGTAGTACAAGAGTAGATCTACCACGAGATCAGAGAGGCTAAACCCTAGAAGCTAGCCTATGGTATGATTGTTGTTCGTCCTACAGACTAAAACTCTCCAATTTATATAGACACCGGAGAGGGCTAGGGTTACACAAAGTCGGTTACAATGGGAGGAGATTTACATATTGTATCGCCAAGCTTGCCTTCCACGCCAAGGAAAGTCCCATCCGGACACGGGACGAAGTCTTCAATCTTGTATCTTCATAGTCCGGGAGTCCGGCCAAAGGTCATAGTCCGGCCATCCGGACACCCCCTAATCCAGGACTCCCTCAGTAGCCCCTGAACCATGTTTCAATGACGACAAGTCTGGCGCGCAAATTGTCTTCGGCATTGCAAGGCGGGTTCCTCCTCGGAATACTTCATAGAAGATGTTGAACACGAGGATAGTGTCCGGCTCTGCAAAATAGTTTCCACATACCACCGTAGAGAGAATAATATTCGCACAAATCTAATCTGCTGACGTATTCCGTAGCATGACATCATGTCACAACATAGCCTTTATTTGAATCGTTTTACTGTCCCACCTCAGCGTGTTTAGCGAGGCGGTTTCCTTGGCATGTCTTGTCAAAGCAGAGGTCGTGTCCCCTTATTTCGGGATGCTCATCAATACGGGTGTGGGTAACCCAACCGTGCCATGGGTATGACTTCTTAATTGAAAGTGAATCCCAGACGGTCACAGGGAGGGCTCTTGGTATTCAAACCCTTTTATAAAGAGACCAAGGCTCGACTCCTTTCTTTCAATCCCATCAAATCCGCCTCTCGCCTCAAGTTCCAACACCCAAAGCTCCAAATTCAGGCGCTTCGGACCTTCGATGATGTCCGGCCCCGACCTCCAAGGCCGGTGGATGCCTTCCTCTGTTACGGAAGAAGACGTGCGAAAGCTGAGAGATGCCAGGTATCTAACCGGCGAAATCTCGCATAGGCTGCCTGCTCCAGGGCAGGCTATCCCCACTCCCCAGCCCGGTGAGAGCATGGTGTTCACATCTCACTTCCTTCGGGGGCTCGGCTTCCCGATTGATCCCTTCGTGAGGGGGCTCATGTTTTATTACGGGCTGGAATTTCACGACTTAGCTCCGGAGTCCATCCTCCAAATCTCATCGTTCATTGTCGTGTGTGAGGCCTTCCTCCATATTACTCCTCACTTCAGACTGTGGCTTAAGACCTTCAAGGTAGAACCGAAGATAATCGAGGGGCAGCACGCGGAGTGAGGAGGTGCTCTTATAAGCAAGATTGCTGACGCTTCGTGGCCCGGGGGCTCTTTCCAAGAGGAGTTCGGCTTATGGAAACGAGAGTGGTTTTACATCACAGCTCCCAGGGGCACCACATGGGCGGCGCCACCTGCTTTTCGCTCGGGTCCCCCACCACGGCTAGTGTCACGGGTCAATAAAGGGCTTAACTGGGGGCCGTCCAAGGACATGCCCTTGCTGTAGGGCCGCATTCGAGATCTCCTAGAAAGAGATATCAATTTGGCCATAGTGGCGCAGGTTATGCTGATTCGCCGCATACTGCCCTGCAAACGTCGCCCCCTCCACCTGTGGGAATTTAATCCGGAGGGACCGCGAGTCCTCCAACATTTTATGGGCACGACGCCCATGGAGATGTATAAATTGTTCTTTGGATCACAAGCAATGTGTCCGGACTCGTCCGAGGACGCAGTTCTGAGCTGCAATCGCCCAGACACTCAAGTAAGTAGCCCTGTACCCGGACACGCTACCCGTATGTTTATCATAAAATTGCCCTTTAAAAGAGCTATCCTTTGAACAGGAGTGGATAGCGAAAGCAAAGCTTATCAGGTGTCCGACCCCCCTCCCTGAGACTACGCCGGATCTCGTGTTGACCAGGATGCTGGAGATTGTGCCTTTGGAAGAAGGCGAAGAGGGGAACCAAGAAGCTACCACCTCCGCGAAGGAGGCTGTCAGGAAAGGAGGAATCGAGAATTCCCCTAACCAGGGAAAGAAAAGGACCGCCTCTGAAGACCCGGAGGCGATGGCCTCAAAGCGGGGGAAGAGATCTTCGTCAGAGGGTCCGGCGCCGGAGAGTGCCCCGGCCGCATTGCGCCCCCAAGGGGATCAGCTCTCCACCAAGCCGTAAGTAAAGAGAGGGGTTTTAAAATGAGTGACATCCCTGTTTTATTTCTGAGGAAGATAATCGAAATTTTACCTTGCAGTTCGGATCTCAACCCTTCTCAGCAGAGCTCATCTTCAGGGGATCTTCGTCCAGAAATGATGGAGAGTGAAACGCCTCCCCCAGCTGTACCGTCTTGCGAGGCGGGCGACACCGAGGTGTCGTCTCGGAGGCTTTCTCCAAATCCGGACCTCGAAAAAGGTCTTCGGACTAGTCCCGCACCTTCCAGTGCACGGTCGGAGGAGCTGAAGGATCTGCTCGGGCGAGCGTCTATCTCAGAAGAACACCGTGTGTTGATGAACACAGTGATTAGAAGGATTTCATTCACGGAAAGCGGATTGTACGAGGCCGCCAGGAGTTTACTGACAGGTTTTGAGGTACGCGAAATGACGTACCTTTTGACAGAGCCGCATATATAAAATGCGCCCTGTATAGATAGTAGCCCCTGAGACTCTGTGTGTTGTCAAAAATGATGGTGCACAGAGGATCATAATCCCAGGTATAATATGTCGCCTTTCCTATGTAGGTGGCGAGGTGTTCGGTGGCTAGCCGGACTGATGAATTTGCCGAGCTAAAGCGGCAACTTGACGTGGCAGATGCCGACATCGCGCTTGTAAATGAGCGGCTGGACGAGGCACAAGGTATGTAATGTCTCCGAAGACATCTGGTAAGAGGAGCTTGATGCTCGTACCTTATAACATGTGTGCTTAATGCAGATGGTGCCGCTGCCGTGGAGAACCTTCGGGCGGAACTTGCCCGAGCCAAGGAGCAAGCCAGGAAAAGCGATGCGGCTGCCTTAAAGGCGGCTGAAGAGCAAAAAGCCGAACAGGCTGCTCACTACCAGAGCAAGAAAGAAATGGCCGAGATGGCTGTAAAATTGAAGGATGTTGCCGACTGTTGTAAGCTTCTTGAAAAAGAAGATAGGGTGGCACAGAAGGACCTAGAAAAGGTCACTGCCGAGGTCAAGGACACTCGCTCTGCAATGAGAGCTATGAAGGAGGAGCTACGTCAGGCCGGAGATATCACGGCTGGAAAGCCCTATATGATGCGGATGAAGTTCGGGGATCCTAAGTATGCTCCGTTGGACCGGAAGTGGAGTGCGGCGAACACTTATCTGGATTTGGCGGCGAGTACCGCGGACGCGACCGAACACTTCCAGGGTCTAGATGACCACGAATTGGAAGAACTTTTTTGGTCGCAGTTCCACAATCCAGAGCGCCCACTTTCGGTATCCGATCGTTTGGCCGCATGGGCGGAGCTGAACAGGTTATCCAGACTCGCCATGAAGCATGTCGTGAGTCATCTGTGGCCGAAAGGGCTCGAGCCGAAGAGTTATTTTAGCTTGGTGCAGCAGTTCCTTGGTGCGGTGCCGCATATTGATGCAATGAAGAGGTCACCGTGCATAGAGGGTGCATAGATGGCTCTTGCCTGTGTCAAGACATACTGGGCGGAGATGAAGGCCAGTGCTGTTGCATCCCAGGATTCGGACGAAAGCCGAGTACCTGCCGAGCGCTATTTTGAGGAAGTTCTGCAGGGCGCTCGTTTAATAGAGACGCGGTGCTCGAAGGATGTTATGTTCGAATAACATGTACTGTTTATAAAACAATGTTTCGATTGAATATAAAAGCTTTTTTATACTTGTGCTTTCAATAATTTAGAATACCTCCTGTGCGGCCGTTAATGTATATGTGTATATAACCTGAAAGATGGCAGTCGTTGGCTTCAGCCCCCACGCATATAATGCGGGGGTGTTCGCAGAAGGCGCATTTTCACACTTGATCCAACGTCTTGGTCCTATAAAGGAGGTGATAGTGCAGCGAACTAGGAAACCGGACTATAATGCTTTATCACTTTCACTTAGCCATAGGAGTTTGATAGTGGGGCTACTGAATATCCCCTAGGGGCACCGCGCTCGCCCGAATTCGGGGCGCGTGTGTGCCTGACCGGGAAACGGCCCTTCGTTAATGCATAGGAATCCTAAAGATTCCAGCAAGTCATCGAGTGGTTGACCAGTCTCTCGCTCTATCATGACAGTCAGTTTTCGGCTTTCTCTACTGAGGTGCTCGCCTGGCCGAACCGGGGCACAATCGCAGTAGTTCTCCTGGTGCCGCCTTAGCCGATAGAGCGGAACGTAAGGCAGCAAAACACAGGAGCCGGGCAAACCCAACATTTGACCAAAGACATGATTCGGAGCTGATGCATATAAGGCCAAACTCGCGACGCCGAACACTCCCTAAGGTATTCGGTCTTTATGAAAATGGGCTGAACAAAAGCCCTTGGTAAGAAGCCCTTGGTGTCTAGGTACGCGCAAAATTCTGGCGTGGCCACATGCCAAGACGCCAGCCTCCTCCTCGGTTATAGCAAAAAACCGGGGGATGTTATCAACAAGAGACAGTAAAAAAGGTTTACGCTGGGTCTTAATCTAAAAAGAATCCTTGAAACGGGTCCCTACTGCATGTTTGCGCCTGTGTCTCAGTTGTGCCGTATCCTGGACGGGTGTAGCATGGTGTTCGTCTGTAAAAAAAGAGAGGAACTTAGTTGAAAACAATCATGCGAGAAATCTATGTTAAAATAAACAAAGTATAATACAGAAAACAGATAGAATTGAGCTTTATTGTCTCTTGGTGTAAACGCGCGGAGCCCCTTGTACAGGGGTATGCGGCTATTAAGCCTTTGTATGTTTATGCCGGACTCGTCGAGCCATGTCCGGGGTCTTGAACGACCTATTTAGGTGCTCTAACTAGTAAAGTTGGTTTAGTGCGCGGCTGCCAAGGCAGCCGCACCATCGTCCGCGCTCGAGGGACACTCGATATTTCCCTTTAATGAGATGATGCCTCGTGGATCGGGCATTTTGAGTGCAAGGGATGCATAATGCGGTATTGCGTTAAAGCGGGCGAAAGCTTCGCGTCCCAGTAGTGCTTGATAGCTACTTATGAATGGGACGATGTGGAAGGTTAGCTTTTCGCTTTGGAAGTTGTCGGGGGAGCCGAACATAACTTCTAACGAGAGGGAACCCATATAATGGGTATCTAGGCCTGGCATGACCCCTTGAAAGGAAGTGTTGCCATGGCGAATTATTGCTGGGTTTATCCCCATTTTGCGGATTGTGTCCTGATATAGCAGGTTTAGATCACTGCCGCCGTCCATTAGGACTTGTGTAAAGTGGAGTCCGTCAATTATCGGATCTAAGACTAAGGCAGTCCAGCCTGCGTTCCGGATACCTCTAGAGTAATACTGATGATCGAAGGTGATTGGTTGTAACAACCAGTGGCGGGACTCCTCTAGGACAGGCCATATGGCGCATATCTCCATAGGCGCCACTCTGTTTTTCCCTTTTGTCACATGAAGTGAATTTACTGTTTTGACTTCTTGCGGGAACTTCTTTTGTTCTCCCGTGCCCTGCTTGTGGGGTTCGTCGTCATCCTCGCTTGGTATGTCGAGCCCCTTGTGTTCGGCGTTGAGTTTGCCGGATTGCTTGAAGACCCAACAATCGTTGTGGGTATGGTTTGCAGGCCTCCCGGGAGTACTGTGGATTTGGCATATTTTGTCCAAGATTTTGTTGAGGTTAGATAGCTCGTCCCTATTATCTTTGGGGGGGCAGCTTTTTCTGATTCTGCCGAGAGCTTTTGAATCCGGCGTCGACTGCCATGCTCTTCGGGCTGTTATCCTTGATCCGGCGCTGTTCCTTGCTACGGCATGGTTTCCCGTTTCCATCTCTGACTTCGGATGTACTTGGGTCGCTGGTGCTGCTTCTTGCCAACCAGCTATCCTCTCCTGCGCAAAAGCGGGTCATGAGGCTTGTCAATGCGGCCATTGTTCTTGGCTTTTCTTGGCCGAGGTGTCTGACGAGCCATTCGTCTCGAACGCTATGTTTGAAAGCTGTTAGGGCTTCGGCGTCCGGACAGTCGACTATCTGATTCTTTTTAGTAAGAAATCTGTTCCAGAGTTTCCGGGCTGACTCTCCGGGTTGTTGGGTTATATGACTTAGATCGTCTGCATCCGGAGGTCGGACATAGGTCCCTTGAAAATTTGCCCGAAAAGCATCCTCGAGCTCTTCCCAACTTCCTATGGTGTTTTCGGGAAGGCTTTTAAGCCAATGCCGGGCTGGCCCTTTGAGCTTGAGGGGTAAGTATTTTATGGCGTGGAGGTCATCTCCTCTAGCCATGTGTATGTGGAGGATATAATCCTCAATCCAGACTCCAGGATCTGTTGTTCCATCGTATGCCTCTATGTTTACGGGCTTGAATCCCGCTGGAAATTCATGGTCCAGCACCTCGTTGGTGAAACATAGGGATGTGCGGCGCCCCTGTATTTGGGTGTGCCGCGATGTTCGGATATTTGTTGCGTTGCATTGCTTACTAGAGCTTGCTTTCTTGGCCCATAGATAGATCTAGTCAGGCCGTCTTTTTGATGCGAATCCTTGTGCGGATCGCGTGCCGGATCGAGTGCGGCGAACTTTGTCGCTCGATGTCGGTCATGGGGTCGTCTATCCGACCTGGTGGCTTCTTTGTTTTTTGACTATGGGGGCTCTAAGGCCTCCTCATCAAATTCCGGTAGTAATTTTTGCTTCGGATAGCTCTTTGTGTGGTGACTGTCGTCGTACTTGTGTGCGGTGTTGAGTACTTTGCCCCATCTAATTCTGAGTGCATCTTCCACTGTTTTGAGCTTCCGCTTCTGCTTTTTCAGGCTAGGCACAGTGGCGACGAGCCTTTGGTGGAGGTTCTTCTTCTCCAGCAACTTGTCTGGCGTGAGGTCGTCCGGACTATTATCTTCGTCGGGGATGGGTTGTTCGGTTTGTTTATCCAAGTTGCCCTGTTCGAACGGTTGCTCGATGGCATGTTCATCGTCCGCCGGTTCGTCCTGCTCTATGGATGGGTTTCTGTCGAGGTGGGGTTTGGCGCGGCACTTACGCCATCGCTTTGATTGCTTTTCGAGGGAACGATCCCTTGTTGCGCCCTTTTGATCCTCGTCGTTGTTTCTTTTAGGTGTGTCCACCATGTATACATCATGGGATGAGGTGGTTGTCCAGTGCCCTATAGGCGCTGGTTCTTGTTCGTCTTCTTCATCGGCGTCCATGCCGTCGATGTCTTCGGAATCGAAGTCGAGCATGTCGGTTAAATCATCGACAGTGGCTACGAAGTGGGTGGTGGGTGGGTTTCGAATTTCTTCGTCGTCCGCATCCCAACCTTGCTGACCATAGTCCGGCCAGGGCTCTCCTGATAAAGAGAAAGACTTTAGTGAATTCAGGATGTCGCCAAAGGGCGAGTGTTGAAAGATGTCTGTGGCGGTGAACTCCATGATCGGAGCCCAATTGGGTTCGATCGGGAGGGGTGCGGAAGATTCGGAGTCCGGAAAGGAGTCCGGCACCTTGGAGTCACGAGCTCCGCGAAGGACAAGATTGGTGTTCGGCTCGATCGCCATAGAGATTGCAGCCCCCGAGGCAACGTCCAGCCACCCATCCTCGACCAGCGCAGTCGACTCCGAGCTCAGGGTCAGAGCGGACATCTGAGCGACGCTCTAGGCACTGTCCAGCGGCAGAGCTAGATCATGCCCATCATGACAGTGCGGCTCGCTCGGCTGTGGCTCGAATCCGTCGAAGATCAAGTCTCTACGGATGTCAGCCGTGTAGTTTAAACTTCCAAATCTGACCTGATGGCCAGGGGCATAGCTTTCGATCTGCTCCAGATGGCCAAGTGAATTGGCCCGCAGTGCAAAGCCGCCAGATATGAAGATCTGTCCGGGAAGAAAAATCCATCGGGCCTAAAGGTGACGACACAGAGGAACTCTCAATGAAAGCACCAATGTCGGTGTCAAAACCGGTGGATCTCGGGTAGGGGGTCCCGAACTGTGCGTCTAGGCGGATGGTAACAGGAGACAAGGGACACGATGTTTTTTACCCAGGTTCGAGCCCTCTCGATGGAGGTAAAACACTACTCCTGCTTGATTAATATTGATGATATGGGTAGTAAAAGAGTAGATCTACCACGAGATTAGAGAGGCTAAACCCTAGAAGCTAGCCTATGGTATGATTGTTGTTCGTCCTACGGACTAAAACTCTTCGGTTTATATAGACACCGGAGAGGGCTAGGGTTACACAGAGTCGGTTACGATGGGAGGAGATTTACATATCGTATCGCCAAGCTTGCCTTCCACGCCAAGGAAAGTCCCATCCGGACACGGGACGAAGTCTTCAATCTTGTATCTTCATAGTCCGGGAGTCCGGCCAAAGGTCATAGTCCGGCCATCCGGACACCCCCTAATCCAAGACTCCCTCGGTGACAAAGAGCTTGTCGTAAATGCATACGTTGATGCAAGCTTTTTCACTGATTCGGATGACTCTAAGTCACAAACCGGATACATATTTATATTGAATGGTGGAGCTATAAGTTTGTGTAGTTCCAAACTGAGCGTTGTGGCGGGATGTACGTGTGAAGCGGAGTACATAGCTGTTTCGGAAGCAGCAAATGAAGGAGTCTGGATGAAGGAGTTCATATCTGATCTAGGTGTAATACCTAGTGCATCGGGTCCAATGAAAATATTTTGTGACAATACTAGAGCAATTGCCTTGGCGAAGGAATCCAGATTTCACAAGAGAACCAAACACATCACGAGACGCTTCAATTCCATCCACGATTAAGTCAAGGAGGGAGACATAGAGATTTGCAAGATACATCTGGATCTGAATGTTGCAAACCCATTGACGAAGCCTCTTCCACGAGCAAAACATGATCAATACCAAGACTCCATGGGTGTTAGAATCATCACTATGCAATCTAGATTATTTACTCTAGTGCAAGTGGGAGACTGAAGGAAATATGCCCTAGTGGCAATAATAAAGTTGTTATTTATATTTCCTCATATCATGGTAAATGTTTATTATTCATGCTAGAATTGTATTAAACCGGAAACTTAGTACATGTGTGAATACATAGACAAAACAGAGTGTCCCTAGTATGCCTCTACTTGACTATCTCGTTAATCAAAGATGGTTAAGTTTCATGACCATAGACATGTGTTGTCATTTGATGAACGGTATCACATCATTAGAGAATGGTGTGATGGACAAGACCCATCCGTTAGCTTAGCATAATGATCGTTAAGTTTTATTTCTATTGCTTTCTTCATGACTTATACATATTCCTCTGACTATGAGATTATGCAACTCTCGAATACTGTAGGAACACCTTGTGTGCTATCAAACGTCACAACGTAACTGGGTGATTATAAAGATGCTCTACAGGTGTCTCTGAAGGTGCTTGTTGGGTTGGCATAGATCAAGATTAGGATTTGTCACTCCGAGTATTGGTGAGGTATCTCTGGGCCCTCTCGGTAATGCACATCACTACAAGCATTGCAAGCAATGTACTAATGGTTAGTTGCAGGATAATGTATTACGAAACAAGTAAAGAGACTTTCCGGTAATGAGATTGAACTAGGTATGATGATACTGACGATCGAATCTCGGGCAAGTAACATACCGATGACAAAGGAAATAACGTATGTTGTTATTGCGCTTTGACCGATAAAGATCTTCGTAGAATATGTAGGAACGAATATGAGCATCCAGGTTCTGTTGTTGGTTATTGACCGGCGATGAGACTCAGTCATGTCTACATAGTTCTCGAACCCGTAGGGTCCGCACGCTTAACGTTCGATGACGATTTGTATTATGAGTTATGTGTTTTGGTTACCGAAGTTTGTTCGGAGTCCCGGATGAGATCACGATCACGACGAGGAGTCTCGAAATGGTCGAGAGGTAATGATTCATATATTGGAAGGCAGTATTCGGACATCGGAATGATTTTGAGTGGTTGGGTATTTTATCGGAGTACCAAGGGGTTACCAGAACCCCCCGGGGAAGTATTGGGACTACATGGGCCTAGGGGAGAGAGAGGAAAGCCCGTGCGGGAGGGGGGGCTGTCGTGGTTCTAAGTCTGACAGTAGAGTGGAGGGTAGGTATGAAGAGGCAAGGTCCTAGCTATGGAGAGGTTGTAAGCACAAAGGATGTACGAGTTCAGGCCCTTCTCGGAAGAAGTAACAACCCTACGTCTCGGAGCCCGGAGGCGGTCGAGTGGATTATGAATGTATGAATTACAAGATGCCCGACCCCTTCTGCCTGTGGAGGGGGGTGGCTTATATAGAGTGCGCCAGGACCCCAGCCAGCCCACGTAGGAGAGGGTTTAAGGTGAGTTAAGTCTGGGGCGTTACTGGTAACGCCCCACATAAAGGCCTTTACTATCATAAAGTCTACTTGATTACAGGCCGTTGCAGTGCAGAGTGCCTCTTGACCTCCTGGTGGTCGAGTGAGTCTTCGTGGTCGAGTCCTTCAGGCCAGTCGAGTGAATCCTCGTTGGTCGACTGGAAGGCGACCTCTTCTAAGGATGTCTTGGGGTAAGTTACTTGGATCAGGTCTATGACCCTACCCTAGGTACATAACCCCATCATTAGCCCCCGAATGGATTGAGGCTTCGAGTGAAGAAGGAGTTGATGTCGTTTCCGATTAATCTTTGTGCTCCGGTTGTGCGCTGTTCTGGACCAAAGAATCCCTCTGTCGACAGGAAACAACTTGCCTTCAGTCGACTTGATCCATTCTGTTTTTGCGTCGAGTGATCTTTCAGGCTTCGACGATCTCCGAGCGACGGATCGCCGGAAACGCCGCGCCTGACAGACTGATTTGTTGCTCGCGGATTCCGCGGGATGCGAAATTTTGGGGCGCGCGCGAAGCGGGGCGGACCGCGGCGTTCGGATGGGACGGGGCGTGGACGCCTCGATCTCCGCGCCGCCTTTTTCGCCACGTATCCCGTCTGCATAACTGTTCCAGATATGATTAGATCGACCGGGCCCACCTGTCACCCACTCGGAAGGGACCTTATAAATGAGCCCGGCGAGGATTTCTGTGCTGCGCCTTAGCATTTTCCCCCTCTCTCTGCTTCCTTCCTCCCTGCTCAGCGTGCTCGCTCTCGCCCCCGCATCACTTCCCTTCGCGCATCTCTCCGGTGACCATGGCCAAGGAGAAAACGGCGGCGCTGGAGCGTGCCAAGAAGGCGTCGGCATCGGAGAAGGCGAAGGGGAGATCCACCAGCCGCGGAGGGTCCTCGTCCAGATCCCGCCTGCCGAAGGGTTGGATCCAAGGAGACTGGATCCAGTCGACCATCACAGAGAAGGACCTCCTCGACATGGCCAACGAGGGCTTGATCCCTCACGGAGCTGCGAGGTTGCCGGGGAATGAGTGGCAGCCACAGCCAGAAGAGGGTGAGTGTGTGCTTTTGGCCACTCATGTCGATCGTGGGTTTTCCTTGCCGCCAAGTATTTTCTTTCGTGGCTTTTTGAACTTCTTCGGAGCGCAGCTCCACCACTTTACCCCAAACTCCATTGCCTATCTTGCTGCGTTCGTGTCCATGTGCGAGGGTTTCTTGGGCTGTCGACCGCACTGGGGTTTATTCAAACATATATTCACGTGTCGATCTCAGACCGTGAAGAAGGCGAGCCCCGGTGATGAGAGAACCCGAGTCGTCCAAATGTGCGGGGGCCTGGGGATTCAGGTGAGGAATAAGAGCACCTTCCCGCCCATGACCTTTCCCGAGTCCGTTAGAGGCTGGCAGTCGACTTGGTTCTACTGCCAGGTCCAGTCGACGCCAGGGCAGTCGAGTGGACTCCCTCCATTCACTATGGACCGAGTGAGCAAGCCTTCCCCTCTGAAGCTGATTCCGGAGGAGAGAGCCGACGTGAAGATGTTGATGGAGCGCGTGGTGCAGTTGGTTCGGGAGGGAGTGACAGGCATGGACCTCTTGGAGGTTTTCCTCAGGCGTCGCATCCAGCCTCTCCAGTTCCGGAGCCACTGCATGTGGTTGTACTGTGGGACCGAAGACGAGACCAGAGTCCATCCAGAAGCAGTCGACGATGTCACTCTGGAAAGATGGATGGCGGCCGTCACCGGAAACAAGGACAACCCGCGCGGAGCCAGAAGGATTCCTCCACTCGACCACAACAGTGATCCAGATAAGGTACACTTGCCCTGCTCTCCACTGCATTCTTGTCGCATTCATCTCTGTTTGCTCTGTCGACTGGTCGACTGATCATTGTCTGGGCATTTGTTAGGCCCTCACCGAGCTGTACTCGATGCCCAATGGGGCACAAGCTTCGACTGAGGAGGGCGAGGCGAGCGGAGGCGAGAGCCAAGAAGAGGAGGAAGAGGTCGTGCCACCGCGCTCGGAAAGGCGGTCGAAGCTCGTCCACGACCCTTCGACTGAACGTGGCAAGGGGGTTGCGACGTAGTCGACCAAACGCCCTAGGACCACCTCTCCAGCGCCGACTGAAAAGGCGCCGAAGCAGCCCAGGGCGGCCTCGTCGAAGCCGATCAAACTCTTGCCGAAGATGAAGGTGTCCATCCCTACCATATCAGGGTAACCGTGCTGCTCATATTTTCTCATTCCGTGTGAACTTTATTTCTGGTCGACGCTGAAGTTAGTCGACTGATCCTTTGGAGTTGCAGTGCTGCTACTTCTGAGACCTCGGCCCGGGCCGATGATCACGAGATGGAGGATGCGGCAACTTCGAACCCAGGTATTGTATTCTTAACACCGTTTTTAGTCGACTGACTCGCGACCTCTGATCCCGATTCTTCTTCGCAGCTCCGCCCCATACTGTTATCAATCTCCCTGACGACGACGAGGATGAAGAACCACTGGCACGCAGGAAGAGTCGGAAAACGCCCGCCAGTGAGGTGCCTCAGGATGTGGCGGCGCCTGAGACTCTGACTGTGGAGGAAGGGAACACCACTCGACACACGGTGTCCTTCGCAAATCCACTGACGAGTGCTCAGCAGCCCTCCCTCTTCACGACTCACCACGTCCCAGAGGACCAAGCTGGTGCAGCGAAGGAGGCAATACGCCAGGCGGGACTCATGATGGAGCAGCTGAAGACCATCCGAGACGCGAGCCAGGCAGCTTATGACGCCAGCTCTGCCCTCCAAAGCAATGTCCAGGTCAGTCGACCGATGTTTGTTCTGTTGGATATGCTACCAAAAACTTTTCTTTTCCGGAATTTATAGTAATCACCCAGTGGGTGTGTCGAATACACTCCGTGTTAGCGGGGGCACGCTAAGTGCACCCGCTGGGTGTAGTCCCCAAGGCTAAGGTCGACTGCTGGCAGTCGGCCTTAGGCTTTAAGATGTCAACCTTTCTGTCAGTCGACTGGTCGACTGGGTTTCGCAAACCGGTGGGGGCACGCTGAGTGCACCCACTGGGTGTAGTCCCCAAAGCTAAGGTCGACTGCTGGCAGTCGGCCTTAGGCTTTATGATGTCAATCTTTCTGCCAGTCGACTGGTCGACTGGATTTCGCAAACCGGTGGGGGCACGCTGAGTGCACCCACTGGGTGTAGTCCCCGAGACTGTGGTCGACTGCTTGCAGTTGATCACAGTCTTAGAGAATGCATCTCGCTCACCTTTTTTTTTTGAGGTCGACTGGTCGACTTTGTCTTCAACAGGATTAGTGGGGGCACGCTGAGTGCACCCACTGGGTGTAGTCCCCGAGACTACGGTCGAATGCTTGTATTCGGCTGTAGTCTTAGAAACATGTGTTTTTCCCTTTTTCACTCGGAAGTGAATTATATTTGACATTTAGTCGATTGGTTCTTCGCAGAACTCTTGTGATCTTGTGGCTCGCTACTCAGAGCTGGAAGAAAAACATACTCAAGTCGAGCTGAGCTTGAAGCTGGTTCAGGAGAAGCTGACAAAGGCAAAGGAGGAGACCGAAGGTATGTTTGGTGAGACCCTGACGACCGCTTTTCCCTTTGCTTGTTTCAGCATCTGATCTTGCTGTAACTTGTAGGTAAGGTAAGGGAGGCCCAGCAGAAGAAAGACCTTGAGCTAGCTGAGAAGATCAAGCTTGCTGACGAGAAGTTAGCTTCAGTCACCAAGCTCGAACAAGACAATACCAATCTGAAAACTGCTCTTGGGATTGCCAACAAGGAGGTCAGTCGACTGAGAACTGACAAAGCTGCCCTGACCGACCAAGTCAGCAGATTGACTGAGAAGAAAACTGAACTGGAGGCCTTCCTGAGTGGCCTTGCCAAGAAGTTGTTTCTTATGCTTGAAGGTAAATCTCCATGTTTGGCAAATATTTCCAATTGTGGCTTTTTCCATTCGACTATCTCCTTGACTTAGTGATCACCCTTGCAGAATTTTGTCAAAACTTTGAAGAAGAAACCAGCCGACTGGAGCCAAACCTTGACCCCGTCAATTCTCCGGTGAACGATGAAGTTGCTATGGATGTTTTCCGACTGGAGTCTCGTGTTGCAGCTGTCGTGGACTATCTCGCAAGGCTGAAGGCTGCCACATCTCGCATCGACTCGACGCTCTGGCCTGAGGAGACACTTCAGAATGACCTTGAGTCGCTGATGGCCCGCTTGAACACGATCCCTGGTCGAGTGCAAGAGTGGAAGAAGTCCTCGGCTCGGTGTGGTGCAGACGTCGCTCTGTGTCTGGCCCGAGTCCACTGCAAAGATGCACGAGAAGAGAAGCTGGCGGCCCTTCGGGTGGCCAATACCAAGAAGCACGACTTCAGGTCCTTTATGGAGACTTTCCTTGCAGCTGCCACTCAGATCGCCGACGGAATTGACCTTGATGAATTTGTTGCACCTTCCAGCCCTCCACAGGAGGGGTAAAAACTTCTTCTGGCTCGACGCTTTAAATTTGCCTCGGTATGCCGAGTGAAATTGTAACCGACAAACCTTAACAGGCTTGATGCCTGAGCACTTTCGGTTCCTTTAGATATCGATTCAAACTTGAATTTGGCGCTTGAATATGGCTGTCCTCGGCTCAAAATGTCTTTTGCAGGTTCAAAGCAAGGCGCCTTTTCTGCAATCGACCTATTCTTTGATCCACTTAGGCGAGCACCGGGCTGCAGCTAAGCCTCCGAGTGAGAGGGTTGCTCTTCACTCGGTAGGATTTTATAACTTAGGCAAGCGCGAGGCTGCAGCTAAGCCTCCGAGTGAGAGGGTTGTTCTTCACTCGGTAGGATTTTTGTAACTTAGGCGAGCACAGGGCTGCAGCTAAGCCCCCGAGTGAGAGGGTTGCTCTTCACTCGGTAGGATTTTCATAACTTAGGCGAGCACAGGGCTGCAGCTAAGCCCCCGAGTGAGAGGGTTGCTCTTCACTCGGTAGGATTTTCACAACTTAGGCGAGTGCTTGGACTGCAGCTAAGCCCCCGAGTGAGAGGGTTGCTCTTCACTCGGTAGGATTTTTATAACTTAGGCGAGCACAGGGCTGCAGCTAAGCCCCCGAGTGAGAGGGTTGCTCTTCACTCGGTAGGATTTTCACAACTTAGGCGAGTGCTTGGACTGCAGCTAAGCCCCCGAGTGAGAGGGTTGCTCTTCACTCGGTAGGATTTTTATAACTTAGGCGAGCACAGGGCTGCAGCTAAGCCCCCGAGTGAGAGGGTTGCTCTTCACTCGGTAGGATTTTGATAAACTTAGGCGAAACGGATTCGCAGCTAAACCCCCGAGTGGAAGGATTGCTCTCCACTCGGTAGGATTTTGATAACTTAGGCGAAACGGATTCGCAGCTAAGCCTCCGAGTGGAAGGCTGGCTTACCACTCGGTAGGATTTTGATAACTTAGGCGAAACGGATTCGCAGCTAAGCCTCCGAGTGAGAGTCTGGCTCACCACTCGGTAGGATTTTGATAACTTAGGCGAAACGGATTCGCAGCTAAGCCTCCGAGTGGAAGGCTGGCTTACCACTCGGTAGGATTTTGATAACTTAGGCGAAACGGATTCGCAGCTAAGCCTCCGAGTGAGAGTCTGGCTCACCACTCGGTAGGATTTTGACAAACTTAGGCGAAACGGATTCGCAGCTAAGTCACCCACTCGGTAGGATTTTGATAAACTTAGGCGAGTCCTTGGACTGCAGCTAAGCCCCCGAGTGGAAGGCTGGCTTACCACTCGGTAGGATTTTGATAAACTTAGGCGAGTCCTTGGACTGCAGCTAAGCCCCCGAGTGGAAGGCTGGCTCACCACTCGGTAGGATTTTGATAACTTAGGCGAAACGGATTCGCAGCTAAGCCTCCGAGTGAGAGTCTGGCTCACCACTCGGTAGGATTTTGACAAACTTAGGCGAAACGGATTCGCAGCTAAGTCACCCACTGAGGGGGAATTTTATTGGACAAAAATAAAAAGTGACAAAAATTATGGAGGAACTATGACACTATTATTTTGAGGTCCATGAACTACAAAAGTATTTTATTGCAACTCATCCGAGTGATAAAACTTAAGTGTAGAATGGGCAGAGTAGCTCCGCGTTCCAAGCTCGGGGCTCGTCGATATTATGCTCGACGTTGTAAAGACGGTACGCCCCGTTGTGGAGGACCTTGGTGACGATGAAGGGGCCTTCCCAAGAAGGAGCAAGCTTGTGTGGTTTGTGCTGATCCACTCGGAGAACCAAATCCCCTTCCTGGAAGGCTCGACCTCTCACATTTCGGGCGTGGAAACGGCGCAGATCTTGTTGGTAGATGGTCGACCGGATCAGAGCCATCTCCCTTTCTTCCTCCAAAAGGTCGACTGCGTCCTGCCGCGCTTGTTCAACTTCTGCTTCGTTGTAGATTTCAACTCGAGGAGCATTGTGGAGAAGATCACTCGGCAAGACTGCTTCAGCTCCGTAGACCAAGAAGAATGGAGTTCTTCCGGTCGACCGATTAGGCGTGGTCCGCAGTCCCCAGAGTACAGATGGAAGTTCGTCGACCCAAGCTCCAGCCGTGTGTTTGAGATCACGCATCAGTCGAGGCTTCAGCCCCTTGAGAATCAGTCCATTAGCTCGCTCTGCTTGTCCATTCGACTGCGGATGGGCGACTGATGCATAGTCGACCCGTGTGCCCTTGGAGTTGCAGAAGGTTCTGAATTCCTCTGAGTCAAAGTTTGACCCATTATCCGTAATGATGCCGTGCGGGACTCCATATCTGAATATTAGTTCCCTGATGAAGCTAACAGCAGTACCGGTGTCAAGGCTCTTGATTGGTTTAGCCTCGATCCACTTGGTGAACTTGTCGACTGCCACCAGTACATGCGTGAAGCCACTTCGTCCTGTTCTCAAAGGGCCGACCATGTCCAGTCCCCAAACTGCAAAAGGCCAGACGAGTGGGATGGTCTTCAAAGCTGACGCAGGTTTGTGCGACATATTCGAGTAGAACTGACATCCCTCGCACTTATCCACTATCTCCTTTGCCATCTCATTCGCCTTGGGCCAGTAAAATCCGGCTCGGTATGCTTTGGCCACGATGGTCCGAGAGGACGCATGATGACCACAGGTCCCCGAGTGAATATCATTGAGGATGAGTCGACCTTCTTCTGGTGTTATGCACTTCTGCCCGACTCCAGTCGCGCTTTCTCTGTATAATTGTCCTTTGATGACGGTAAAGGCCTTAGATCGACGGACGATCTGTCGAGCCTCTTCCTCATCCTCCGGAAGCTCTTTCCTCAAGATATATGCGACATACGGAATCGTCCAGTCGGGAATGACTACCAAAACCTCCATGATCAAGTCGACCACCGCTGGGACTTCAACTTCAGTCGGATCTGTGGCACTCTTGGGCTGTGGAGTTTCTTCGGTGAAAGGATCTTCTTTGACTGATGGAGTGTGTATATGCTCCAAGAACACACCACTCGGAATGGCTTCTCTCTTGGAACCTATCTTTGCTAGATCATCAGCTGCTTGATTTTTCAGTCGGGGTATATGATGGAGCTCCAACCCCTCGAACTTCTTCTCCAGCTTCCTTACTGCACTGCAGTATCCAGTCATGGCTGGGCTTCTCACGTCCCACTCTTTCATCACCTGATTGACCACTAAATCCGAGTCGCCATAGACCATTAGGCGACGGACGCCGAGTGAAATGGCCATGCGCAACCCATATAGGAGGGCCTCATATTCTGCCTCATTGTTGGAGGAATCAAAGTGAATCTGGAGCACATATCTGAGCTTATCTCCTCTGGGGGAAACCAGGACGACCCCAGCACCGGAACCATTCAACATCTTAGAGCCATCGAAAAACATGGTCCAATGCTCCGAGTGAACTTCAGTCGGCTGCTGCTGTTCGATCCACTCGGCGAGGAAATCTGCTATTGCTTGGGACTTAATGGCTTTCTTTGCCTCAAACTTGATATCAAGGGGAAGAAGTTCAATCGCCCATTTGGCCACTCGACCAGTTGCATCTCTGTTGTGCAAAATCTCTGATAGTGGAGCGTCGCTGACGACTGTGATGGAATGGTCAGAGAAATAATGAGCAACCTTCTTTGTGGTCATGTATATTCCATACACAAGCTTCTGATAATGAGGATATCTCTGCTTGGATGGAGTCAAGACTTCAGACAAATAATACACTGGGCGCTGAACTTTGAGAGCTTTTCCTTCTTCTTCCCGCTCGACCGTTAGCACAGTACTGACGACTTGTCCTGTGGCTGCGATGTAGAGCAACAGAGGCTCTTTGCTGATTGGAGCAGCAAACACCGGCTGGGTGGAGAGCAGAGCTTTTAGCTCGGCAAACGCTGCATCAGCTTCTGGAGTCCACTCGAACTTGTCAGCCTTCTTCATCAGTCGATAAAGAGGCAGTGCCTTTTCACCGAGTCGTGAGATGAATCGACTTAATGCGGCCAAGCATCCAGTAAGCTTCTGGACATCGTGCACTCGCACAGGGCGTTTCATTCGGAGAATAGTGCCAATCTTTTCTGGGTTGGCGTCGATTCCCCGTTCGGAAACGAGAAAACCGAGTAACTTGCCACCAGGAACTCCAAATGTGCACTTTGATGGATTGAGCTTGATATCATACCTTCTGAGGTTGGCAAATGTTTCGGCGAGGTCAGCGAGCAGGTCGGAACCTTTTCGTGACTTGACAACAATATCATCCATATAAGCTTCCACATTCCGACTGATTTGGGTGAGTAGACACTTCTGAATCATTCGCATAAATGTGGCTCCGGCATTCTTGAGGCCGAATGTCATGGTGATATAGCAGAAGCACCCGAATGGAGTGATGAAAGCTGTTTTTACCTCATCGGGCCCGTACAGACGGATCTGGTGGTACCCGGAGTAAGCATCTAAAAAGACAACCTCTCGCATCCCGCGGTCGAGTCAACAATTTGATCTATGCGAGGGAGAGGAAAGTGATCTTTCGGGTAGGCCCGGTTGATGTGCTTGAAATCAATGCACATTCGGAGCGACTTGTCCTTCTTAGGAACCATGACGACATTAGCGAGCCACTCGGAGTGGTATATCTCTCGGATAAATCCTGCCGCCAACAGTCGAGCCACTTCTTCACTGATGGCCTTTCTCTTCTGGACGGCGGACCGCCGAAGATGTTCTTTGACTGGTTTTGCAGACGAGTCGACTCTTAGGCGATGCTCAGCCAGTCCCCTGGGAACACCTGGCATGTCAGCGGGCTTCCATGCAAAAATGTCCCAGTTCTCACGGAGGAACTGGATGAGCGCTTCTTCCTATTTTGGGTCGAGTGTTGTGGAGATGCGGGTCGGAGCTGCTTCGGGGTCGGTCGGGTGAATGTGAACAGGCTTCGTCTCACCGGACGACTGGAATGCAGACTCTGTGGCGGGCTTCTTGGATCGCAGTAAGTCACTCGGATCTGCGTTTTGCTTGTATTCTTCGAACTCGACCGCTGTCACTTGGGAATCGGCAATCTTGGAGCCCTTCTGAAAACACTCCTCTGCCTTTTTCCTATCACCGGTGACAGTGATCACACCTTTGGGACCGGGCATCTTCAATTTGAGGTACACGTAACATGGTCGGGCCATGAACCGTGCATAGGCGGTCTCCCCAAAATGGCATGATATGCACTTTGAAAATCCACGACCTCAAACGTCAACTTTTCTTTGCGAAAATGCTTTGAATCGCCAAACACTACGTCCAAAGCTATCTGGCCGAGTGACTCGGCCTTCTTCCCTGGTATAACTCCATGGAAGCTCATGTTACTAGTGCTCAGTCGGGACATCGGAATGCCCATACCTTTCAATGTGTCTGCATACAATAAGTTCAGTCCACTTCCACCATCCATCAGCACCTTTGTCAGTCGAGTGCCTTCGACAACTGGATCGACCACCAAAGCTTGCCTCCCGGGGGTGGCAATATGAGTCGGGTGATCAGATTGGTCGAATGTGATGGGTGTTTGAGACCACTTCAGATAATTTGCCTTTGCTGGGGCAACCATGTTCACCTCTCGGTTAATCACTTTCAGTCGACTTCTGCTTTCCACATCTGCAAAGATCATCAGAGTGGAGTTGATATGCGGATATCCTCCCTCACTGTCCTCTTTGTCTTCGGCCTTGTCCGACTCCTTCTCCTTGTCCTTAGACTGTTTTCCCTGAAACTGCTGGATCAGGAGTCGACATTGGCGAGTGGTGTGCTTTGGGTAAATGATATTCCCCTCTTCATCTTTCTTCGTGTGAATGTGACACGGCATATCCATCACGTCGTTCCCTTCTTTATCCTTTACCTTCTTGGGGTTCCAGGATCCTTTTGGTTTCCCCTTAAACTTTCCTTGAGTCACGGCCAGAGCCTCTCCAGGAGCTGCCGGTTCAGCCTTCCGCTTCTGTTTCCGACTGGTGTTTCCTTTTTCCGACTGACTCGGCTTGTGCTTGCCGCTTCGGAGTCGGTCTTCTTCTTCGCCGTTGGCGTACTTGGTAGCAATCTCCATCATCCGACTCAAGGTCATGTCACCGGTTCGACCAAATTTCAGACTCAGTTCTCTGTTCTTGACGCCGTCTTTGAAGGCGCATACTGCCTGATGATCAGAGACATTTTCCACAGTGTGGTGTAAAGTGATCCACCTCTGAATATACTCTCTGAGAGTCTCATTAGTTTTCTGCACGCAGACTTGCAACTCTGTCAATCCCGCTGGTCGCTTGCAAGTCCCTTCAAACGTTCTGACGAACACTCGGGACAGATCTTCCCAAGTGTAAATGCTGCTAGGAGGTAATTGAGTCAACCATGCCCCGGCAGAACCTTCCAACATGAGGGGCAAATGCTTCATGGCCACCTCGTCGTTCCCACCACCGATCTGAACTGCCACTCGGTAGTCTTCAAGCCAAGTTTCAGGCTTAGACTCACCAGTGAACTTGCTGACTCCTGTCGCCAACCTGAAATTGGGAGGGATAACTGCGGCTCTGATAGCTCTGCTGAAACATTCAGGACCAGAAACATGTACTCGACTGCTCGAGGGTACATCTCTGTCGAGTGCGCCTCGATGGGCTCTGTTCCGGTCGACCAACCCTTGCACGATAATGGATCGCGCGTCGAAGCCTGGCTCTCTGGGGTCAACTGGAACCCTACGCTCAGTACTGTACTGACGCCTATCATCTGGCTGCCGAGGAGCGTAAGACCCACCCCTCGGAGGGGAATAGGGCACTCGACGCCTATCATCTCGGTCGAGTCTGTCGCCATATTGATCTCGCCGATTCTCACGCCCTTCGCGCCGCGGAGGCGATCTGGGGCTGTGAGCCGACTGAACCGTATTCACAGTGACAGATCGACTGTGAATTCTGTTGCGCGACTGAGACACGGCTGAATTCTGATCTCCTGCTGCCCGGAGCAGATCCCTGATCTGCAGCAAACCTCTGCCAGCTTCCGACTGCGAAGGTTGAATGGACTCTGCTATACGGGTCGCAGCGGCTAAATTCTGAATTGGGGTTCGATATACCTGAGTCGGTGGGAAGAGTTGACGTCGACTGGTGTCGGGAACTCGTTGCCGCGCGCGCTCGTCAAGTGCTCGCTGAAGGTTCTCCAGTCGAGTGCGCTCGGCCAAATTGGCCAGTCGCGCCTCCTCCAAGGCACGAGCCTCGGGGGTTTCTCCTGCGATGGGAATACGCAGGGGATCCTCGTTCCTGCGGCGAAGCTCTTGTCTTTGCAGAGAGTCGAGTGGCTCGGGCTGATACTCTTCGTAGCCTCGTGCAGGGTCGCCGCCGTCACCTGCTCCACCACCACGGGCGAAGCCAGGAGGGCTGTGGGGCCCGTCGACCATCAAGATTTCCGCCGCTGGATCACTGCTTCTGCACTCGGATGCAGTCTCTCCGGAGCCAGTCGACTGATCGAACAAGCCGTAGAGAGATTCGTTGGGCTCGATTGCCGCAACCTGTGTAGTGGCCGACTGGCGAGCCACCGCGTGACTCACCCATCGCTGAAGCCTCGACCGGCCTGAGCGCTTGCGCTGGCGAGAGACCGGGAGGGTGGACGATGGAGGAGCCGACCGATACTGGGTCGACGGTTGCCGCAGCAGAACGCCGCGGGCACATGCTCGAAAATGCGTCGCACCGCGGACGGGGAGCGCATCTACGTCGAGTGGAGCCTCCTGGAGCCATGCGGAGTCGTCGGCGATGAAGGTGAGAGTGCCGAGACGGATCTCTTGACCCTCGACCAAAACTCCAGCAGACACCATGATGAAAGTACTCGGAAGAATCGCAACTTCTCCACAAAATCGCTAAAACACCTGCCCCAAGGTGGGCGCCAACTGTCGTGGTTCTAAGTCTGACAGTAGAGTGGAGGGTAGGTATGAAGAGGCAAGGTCCTAGCTATGGAGAGGTTGTAAGCACAAAGGATGTACGAGTTCAGGCCCTTCTCGGAAGAAGTAACAACCCTACGTCTCGGAGCCCGGAGGCGGTCGAGTGGATTATGAATGTATGAATTACAAGATGCCCGACCCCTTCTGCCTGTGGAGGGGGGTGGCTTATATAGAGTGCGCCAGGACCCCAGCCAGCCCACGTAGGAGAGGGTTTAAGGTGAGTTAAGTCTGGGGCGTTACTGGTAACGCCCCACATAAAGGCCTTTACTATCATAAAGTCTACTTGATTACAGGCCGTTGCAGTGCAGAGTGCCTCTTGACCTCCTGGTGGTCGAGTGAGTCTTCGTGGTCGAGTCCTTCAGGCCAGTCGAGTGAATCCTCGTTGGTCGACTGGAAGGCGACCTCTTCTAAGGATGTCTTGGGGTAAGTTACTTGGATCAGGTCTATGACCCTACCCTAGGTACATAACCCCATCAGGGGCTCCTAGGGAGTCCTAATAGGACAAGGAGGAGGGGGCGCGGCCCCTCTTTCCTCTCCCTCTCCCTCTCATTCCTTTTCCCTCCGGTGAACAAAGGAAAGGGGGGGGAATCCTACTAGGACTTGGAGTCCTAGTAGGACTCCCCCCTTGGCGCGCCCCCTCTAGGCCGGATGCCTCCTCATCTCCTCCTTTATATACGAGGGTGGGGAGCACCCCCAAAGGCACATCAATTGTTCTCTTAGCCGTGTGCGGTGCCTCCCTCCAAAGTTTACTCCTCCGGTCATAGCGTCGTAGTGCTTAGGCGAAGCCCTGCGCGGATCACCATCACCGTCACCACGCCGTCGTGCTGACGGAACTCTCCCTCGACCCTCTGCCGGATCAAGAGTTCGAGGGACGTCATCGAGCTGAACGTGTGTTGAACACGGAGGTGACGTACGTTCGGTACTAGATCGGTTGGATCATGAAGACGTTCGACTACATCAACCGCGTTAACCTAACGCTTCCGCTTTCGGTCTATGAGGGTACGTAGACACTCTTTCTCCCTTTCGTTGTTATGCATCTCCTAGATAGATCTTGCGTGATCGTAGGATTTTTTTTGAAATTGCATGCTACATTCCCCATCAGGGACATCCCGTGCGAGTGCGGCGGAGGGCTCAAAGGGTGGCTTGTTTTGTTGCCTCTTATCATGCCATTCGACGTCCTGAAGCACATGATGATCTTCAGAAGGATCTCATTGAGGAGTGGTGGGCTTGAAATGACCGACACAGAGCATCATGAATTGTGCTTTTGATGTTGTATTGTTGAACTATTTGTTGTATTGAAAGATAAACTATTTGTTTGAGTTGTAATAACGAAATTGAACTATTTATTGTTGATTTATTTTGTTTGTGTTTGATCTTCTTGCTTGTGTTTGGAGCGCATATGTTGTTTGTGCGAGAGCACGCGCTGCATTTTAGCGCGCCTGCTGGAGCTACACGTGCGCGCTAAATTTACCGCGGCCGCTGGAGCTAGCGCTCCTCGCCGCGCCAAAGCAGGCGATCGGCGCGCTGCAAACTGATTTTTAGCGCGCCGCGTGTTGGACGGCTGTTGGAGATGCTCTAAACACACGTCGATTTCGTTCCTTCCAAATGTTCCAAGCGGTGTAGGCAACAGTCTTGCGAAAGTGTTCTTTTGATCCCGAGCTCATATGCTCCTGCATGAACAGTAAAATCGAAAAAATACTAAAAGAAATTTAAAAAAATTGTCTTTTTTTCGTGATAAACATTGATAATTTTTCTAACTGCGTGCAAAATTTCAGGTCGAAATGACATTCGTGAAGGTCTGGGCAAAAATAACAAAATCGATGCTCCAAAATGGTTCCAACAATAGTCTTTTTGTACCATGGATTTTTTTTTGCCCAGACCTCCACGAATGTCATTTCAATCAGAAATTTTGCATGCAGCTAGAAAATTTATCAATGTTCATCACAAAAAAAATCAGATTTTTTTGTTTTTTTTACTATTTTTTTGGATTTTACTGTTCATGCGGGAGCATATGAGCTCGGGATCAAATACTTCATGTCTGCAGTCTTGGCCCTTCCTTAAGACAGGAGGTCATATCATTCCACCAATGCACGATTGAAGTTGCATTCTAAGCATTCGTGGTGAGGATGAGCAGGTGAAACCATAGGAAGACCTGCCAAGTAGTCGGCCACACCCACACCCGGTGCCGACCAGGCAGCTTCGAGTCCATGGGCAAGCTACGAAGGGGAATGTGCAAAGTTGGTACTGTAGGAGATAACCATGCGTGCCACCCGTCACTTGTCATCGCCGTTGTAGGGATCCCATCGCCGCAACTCCGACTTGCTACAAAGAACAAACCGCGGCAATACCATAGACATGTTGAAGAGCCGACCATCGCAGACCTGCCTCAACCTCAACATCGCTCATCCACTAGACGTTGCCACACAATTTACAAACGATGACTACCACATAAACAACCAGCGTGAACACCCACTAGCCAGCGGTTCCTACAACCAGGTCAACCTCCAAGATGATGCCCTCGAGAGGGAACATGACATCGGTGTTGCCATCATCTGGTCCGGGTAGACCCAGACTTGGGTTTTCCACTGAAGCACCCCGAGGGAAGGGGAACTGAGAATTGTAAACTTGGCGCCATAGGTGCCACCCTCGTTGGCTCCGACTTCACCCGAAACCTAACTTTCACCGGTAGTCCCAACTCCCCCCAACTCAAACCAGATTGCTCCACCATGTCCACCGCCGCCTTCAACGAGACCTATAGGGAATGAGGTACCGAGGCCCGTCAGCCCGCGACATCCAGACCCGAGTCCTAGATATATGGTCGTGGAGCCTTGCAACTTGCCGGGGAAGATCCCGGTTCCCTCCAAAGCCGACAGAGGAGGTTGAAGTAGACCACACCATCGCCCCCACCTCTCACGGTCGCCGCGTCCCCTCCACATCGTCGCACTGCAGGATGCTACGCCAAGCTTTCACATCACCAGGGGAGGGATGCCACAACTATGACGCGGCACCACCTGAACCGCCGTGCTGGGAGGAAGGAAAAGAGTCGCGCCGCTGCTGAATATGAGGGGGAGCTACCGCTCGAGGAGCCCAGTGTCCTACGGCGGTGGCGTGAGGGAGGGAGGGGGATTGCCGACGGTTAGAACCTGGTTCCGGGGACAGGATGCCCGAACCAGTTTCTGACTTTCAAATTTTTTGATGCTGCATGTACGAGTTGACTGAGGGCAGGTTAATAAGATTGGATCAAGGGCGGCTAAGTTTTGTTAGAGGAAAAGGATCTAGGCCGATTAAGCTTAATTACACTTCACGCTGACATGATATAGTAGTATAATAATATTCTTTCCGTGGAAGAAGCTGCATCTTCCATTAATTAACTCCGATCCTTTTCTTTCTTCTTTCTTTCTCCCCCAGAGAAAAATTCTCCCCCCGTCCCAAAATCCCGAAAGGAAAAAAAGAAAGGAGAAAGAAAGCGCCTTTCCTTGCCGGCTCGGCCTTCCTCCGTCCTCGCTTGCCGTCTCCTCCCCTCCACCGCGCGCACCCGCCGCGGCCGCCCTCGTCGTCTCCCCTCCCCCCGCGCGTCCCGGCGTCGCCTCCCGCGCCCGCCAGAGGTACCGCCATCCGCCCCTCCCCCCTCCTCGTCCCTCTCTCTAGCAGCGTCCTCCGCGGAACCCGGAGACCTGGATCTCCCTTGCCTTGCGCGCCGTGCCGTGCCGATTTGGTTTTCCGTGGTCCTGGGGACATCCCGCGGACGTCGATTTGGGGATTGGGATCTTACCTTGCGCAGGAAGCTAGCCGGGCCGCTTGATTGATCGGGAGGTGGTGCCATCGATTGGATGCCCTGCGGTTCAGGTGGAATCGGACGCGAATCCCGGGGAATTTAGCCGGGATTCGGAGTTCTAGTTAGAGCGAATCGGAGCGGTTGCTGCAGCCGGAGCTGATTTGGCTGTAGTGGATAGTCATAGGTGGGGCAGCGCTGCTTCTGGGTAGGATTGAGCGGTCGAATGATATAAGCGAATCAATGCCGATCTCACACACTAGTCACAGGTTGAAACCCGAAATCGTTTGAATCCCGCGTGTTTGACCTGAGATTTTCACCATTTAGAATGTATTGACAACAATTCGTGGCGAGTATACTCGTCGGTCGTGTCCTTGATTTGGGGGCCTAGGTTGTTTTAGGTGGGGTGACTCTGCTCGCGAGTAGAACTGTCAGGTAATATGATAATCCAGCAACTCAGTCTCTTATTTTGTACTCCCTCCATTGAGAAATATAAGAGCGATTAGATCGCTACTTTAGTGATCTAAACGCTCTTATATTTCTTTACAGAGGGAGTAGCAACTTTTAAGCGTCATGGTTCAGTGTGTGACACCCCTAGATAATCCCAGGATAATATGAGACTGTCGTACATATTCACATCCTCAACAACAACAACAAAGCCTTTAGTCCCAAACAAGTTGGGGTAGGCTAGAGGTGAAACCCATAAGATCTCGCAACCAACTCATGGCTCTGGCACATGGATAGCAAGCTTCCACGCACCCCTGTCCATAGCTAGCTCTTTGTCGATACTCCAATCCTTCAGGTCTCTCTTAACGGACTCCTCCCATGTCAAAATCGGTCGACCCCGCCCTCTCTTGACATTCTCCGCACGCTTTAGCCATCCGCTATGCACTGGAGCTTCTGGAGGCCTGCGCTGAATATGCCCAAACCATCTCAAACGATGTTGGACAAGCTTCTCCTCAATTGGTGCTACCCCAACTCTATCTCGTATATCATCATTCCGGACTCGATCCTTCCTCGTGTGGCCACACATCCATCTCAACATACGCATCTCCGCCACACCTAACTGTTGAACATGTCGCCTTTTAGTCGGCCAACACTCCGCGCCATACAACATTGCGGGTCGAACCGCCGTCCTGTAGAACTTGCCTTTTAGCTTTTGTGGCACTCTCTTGTCACAGAGAATGCCAGAAGCTTGGCGCCACTTCATCCATCCGGCTTTGATTCGATGGTTCACATCTTCATCAATACCCCCATCCTCCTGCAACATTGACCCCAAATACCGAAAGGTGTCCTTCCGAGGTACCACCTGGCCATCAAGGCTAACCTCCTCCTCCTCACAGCTAGTAGTACTGAAACCGCACATCATGTACTCGGTTTTAGTTCTACTAAGCCTAAACCCTTTCGATTCCATGGTTTGTCTCCATAACTCTAACTTCCTATTTACCCCCGTCCGACTATCGTCAACTAGCACCACATCATCCGCAAAGAGCATACACCATGGGATATCTCCTTGTATACCCCTTGTGACCTCATCCATCACCAATGCAAAAAGATAAGGGCTCAAAGCTGACCCCTGATGCAGTCCTATCTTAATCGGGAAGTCATCGGTGTCGACATCACTTGTTCGAACACTTGTCACAACATTATTGTACATGTCCTTGATGAGGGTAATGTACTTTGCTGGGACTTTGTGTTTCTCCAAGGCCCACCACATGACATTCCGCGGTATCTTATCATAGGCCTTCTCCAAGTCAATGAACACCATATGCAAGTCCTTCTTATGCTCCCTATATCTCTCCATAAGTTGTCGTACCAAGAAAATGGCTTCCATGATCGACCTCCCAGGCATGAAACCAAACTGATTTTTGGTCACGCTTGTCATTCTTCTTAAGCGGTGCTCAATGACTCTCTCCCATAGCTTCATTGTATGGCTCATCAGCTTAATTCCACGGTAATTAGTACAACTCTGAACATCCCCCTTGTTCTTGAAGATTGGTACTAATATACTCCGTCTCCATTCTTCTGGCATCTTGTTTGCCCGAAAAATGAGGTTGAAAAGCTTGGTTAGCCATACTATCGCTATGTCCCCGAGACCTTTCCACACCTCAATGGGGATACAATCAGGGCCCATCGCCTTGCCTCCTTTCATCCTTTTTAAAGCCTCCTTCACCTCAGACTCCTGGATGCGCCGCACAAAACGCATGTTGGTCTCATCAAAGGAGTCATTCAGTTCAATGGTAGAACTCTCATTCTCCCCATTGAACAGCTTGTCGAAGTACTCCCGCCATCTATGCTTAATCTCTTCGTCCTTCACCAAGAGTTGGCCTGCTCCGTCCTTGATGCATTTGACTTGGCCAATATCCCTCGTCTTCCTCTCCCGGATCTTAGCCATCTTATAGATGTCCCTTTCACCTTCCTTCGTGCCTAACCGTTGGTAGAGGTCCTCATATGCCCGACCCCTTGCTTCACCAACAGCTCGCTTTGCGGCCTTCTTCGCCATCTTGTACTTCTCTATGTTGTCTGCACTCCTATCCAGGTATAGGCGTCTGAAGCAATCTTTCTTCTCTTTAAGCGCCTTCTGGACATCATCATTCCACCACCAGGTATCCTTATCTTCGCTTCTCCTTCCCCTGGACACTCCAAACTCCTCCGAGGCCACCTTACGAATGCAAGTCGCCATCTTCATCCACACATTGTCCGCATCCCCTCCTTCCTCCCAAGGGCCCTCCTTAAATACCCTCTCCTTGAACACCTGAGCTACCTCCCCCTTGAGCTTCCACCACTTCGTTCTAGCGACATTGGCACGCTTATCCTGCTGGACACGAATCCGAAAGCGGAAGTCAGCAACCACCAGCTTATGCTGGGGTACAACACTCTCCCCAGGTATCACCTTACAGTCTAGGCACGCACGCCTATCTTCTCTTCTCGAGAGGATGAAATCAATCTGGCTAGAGTGTTGGCCACTACTAAAAGTCACCAGATGTGATTCTCTCTTTCTAAAGAGGGTGTTAGCTACAATCATGTTGTAGGCTAGAGCAAAGCTTAAGACATCTTCCCCTTCTTGATTCCTGATGCCATAGCCAAAGCCCCCATCCGCCCCTTCAAAACCTGTGTTAGATGTACCCACGTGGCCATTGAGGTCTCCTCCTATGAAGAGCTTCTCACCAATCGGTACACTCCTAACCATGTCTTCCAAGCCTTCCCAGAACTCCCTCTTGGTGTTCTCATTGTGGCCTACTTGCGGGGCATATGCGCTGATAACATTGAGAACCAAGTCCTCAGCTACCAGCTTGACCAGGATAATCCGGTCCCCACGTCTCCTGACGTCTACCACTCCATACTTGAGGCTCTTGTTGATCAAGATGCCTACGCCATTTCTGTTTGCAGCCGTCCCCGTGTACCACAGCTTGAAGCCGGTATCCTCCACCTCCTTCGCCTTCTGTCCTCTCCATTTGGTTTCTTGGACGCAAAGGCTATCAACACCTCTCCTCACTGCTGCATCAACTAGCTCCCGAAGCTTCCCTGTCAGAGACCCTACGTTCCAGCTACCTAAGCGAATCCTCCTAGGCTCGGCTAGCTTCCTTACCCTTCGCACTCGTCGAGTCAAATGCGAAGACCCTTGCTCATTTTCCACTACATCCGGGCGCCGATGTAGCACGCCACTAAGGATGCGACGACCCGATCCTCGCTCACTTGCCATCGTATCCGGATCAAGATACGGCGCGCCACTTGGGGGGTGACGGCCCGGCCCTTGCCCATTTTCCACCACACCCGGGTTCCGATGTGGCGCGTCGCTGAGAGGGTTACGCCCCAACGAAAATCTTTTGGGTTTCATCTCCATAAGAGTTGCTGAGTTTTTACGTTGGCTCGCCAAGCCTATCACAACCCTCCTCCTTTACCCGGGCTTGGGACCGGCTATGTTGAGACAAGTACATATTCACATCCTCGACAGTGTTAAATGCTGACATTGTACCTAGATCTGTATCACTTGTTTGAATGATTACTGTTTTTGTTTGGAAGTAGTTTGAATGGTTTGTTCACTACATTCAGTGCAAGATGTTTTTGTTTTAGTTGCCTTCTGCTGATCTTTCATCTTTGTTGCAGGATCTCTGAAAACTTAACTTGTGTGTGTTGTTGTTGTTGCTTACACATCGACAACCTTTGGCGTAGTTGCATTTGGAATCGATTCGTTTGGTGTGTCTGGCTTGTATATGAGCTCACAAGTCTCCACATCGCGGGGTTTACATCCCCCAGAGAAAATTATGACGTACGAGTCCCCTCACACATGGCCACTGTCGGTACCTATGAGCAAGGCTGAGGCAGGTAGCAGCGATGATCAGGAGGTTAGGCTGTTGTCGGTTTCTTGGAATCAGGATTGTGGTTGCTTCGCTGCTGGCACAAGTAATGGCTTTAGAATCTTTAACTGCGACCCTTTTAAGGAGACTTTCAGGAGGGATCTGAAGAGTGGTGGGTTTGGGATAGTTGAGATGCTGTTCCGCTGCAACATCCTTGCTCTTGTAGGTGGCGGCTCCAATATGCATTATCCGCCCAACAAGGTGATGATCTGGGATGATCACCAGAGCCGTTGTATTGGGGAGTTTACCTTCCGCTCTGATGTCCGGGCTGTAAAATTGGGGAAAGATAACATTGTGATTGTCCTTGAGACAAAGATATATGTTTATAACTTTACGGATTTGAAGATGCTCCATCAGATAGAGACCCTGCCAAATCCTAAAGGACTGTGCTGTCTCTCTCATCATTCCAATACTTCAGTGCTGGCCTGTCCTGGGCTCAGTCAGGGAAATGTTCGGGTAGAGCATTTTGGGCTAAAGGTGACAAAGATGATTACAGCCCATGATTCACACATTTCTTGCATGGCCTTGACCATGGATGGTCTCTTGCTGGCAACGGCTAGTATGAAGGGTACTCTAATCAGAATATTTAACACAATGGATGGCACACGCCTGCAAGAGGTGAGTAATATTTCAATCTCACTTTGATGATATCCCATCCTTTTGCAAATAAATAGCAGACATATTTATCTCCATACCTCACAGGTCTTCTTTTAGCTGTCTCCACAAGTCTTTCTGTAGTATATGTAATTTGTTGATGGTTAGCATGGGCATGTAACTATCTTTATGTTTAAATGGTATGCAGGTGCGCAGAGGTCTTGATAAAGCCGAGATATACAGCATTGCACTGTCACCAAATGTGCAATGGTTGGCAGTGTCCAGCGACAAAGGAACGGTTCATATATTCAGTCTAAAAGTCAGGGTTGCGGGTGAAGATTCAAGTAATGATCAGCGTACCCTTGAAGCTCCACGGATGGATCACCAGAATTCTTCTACCTCTATGGATCCTCTTATACAAACAAACACCGGATCCAATGCAAGCTCATCACTGTCTTTCATGAAAGGTTAGAATGGCACTTCTGCTCACACTATTTGATTGCTCATCTGGTCTTGAGAGTTCTGTGTAGCTTTTGGCATAATGAAGGGCTAATTTAACAAAAACTTACATATGGTGTACTCCATTTGCCTAATGCTCATTACAATTAGCAATTCACAGAGGACTAATGGATGCACAATATTCTGCAATTTTGCATGCTGCTTATGAATGAATGTGATGAATAGTCTAGTTAATGCGGAAAAGTTAGCTCAAGATAGAATAATTAACATAATTGTCAATTTCGTAAAATGATGTTTACTAAGTAGTGATCTCAAGACATTAAACAGGCAAACTGCTGCTCTGCTATTGCTATGAGAGAAAAAATAAATTAAACAAAGCCCAATTCTAGCAGCAAGGGGCCAGGATCACATGCTTCACTTATCATTTGTTATGTACTCGTGATTCTCTTCATAACCAGTTGGATCAGTTTGTATGCATGTTCAGAATAATGGGTTGGCATCCCAGAGAATTCAGTTAGTCAAGGCATTAACATATCCTTTGCTTCATTTCTCTAGGGATTCTGCCGAAGTACTTCAGCTCAGAGTGGTCATTTGCTCAGTTCCATTTACCGGAAGTCACACGTTACATCGTAGCTTTCGGCGCTCAAAACACTGTAATGATGGTTGGCCTGGATGGCAGGTACTCATCAGTCACCTCGATTGGTTAAACATTTATTGCAAGATTTATCATTTCAGCAAATGTATACATACATGTATGGTGTTTCTTGTTTGCCATATACCTGTAGTCCTGTAGAACATACTCCCTCCGTCCCAAAATTCTTGTCTTGGATTTGTCCAAATACGGATGTATCTAGTTACGTTTTAGTGTTAGATACATCCGTATCTAGACAAATCTAAGACAAGAATTTTGGGACGGAGGGAGTATATAATTCAGTTAGCCTTTGCTGTCAGTATATGTTCGATTTTCACTTCTGAATGTCCGATCAATCGTTTAATATTTAGCTACAGAAAATTACACCAGTCGGTAGAAAAACAATGAGCGTTCTTGTTACAGGCTAAAGCTGTTTCAGTAGTAGTTGCCTGAGGAGATTTTTCTTCTTCTCTAGCAAGTAGCAAGTCACGGGAAGAGGGCTCCAGGCCCCCGCGTCGCCCCTGGGAGCGACTCGGGTGGCGAAACCCTAGCCGCCACCCAAGCCCCCTCCCTCCCCTCCCTCCCCTCGCCGCCGCCGGAGGATGCCGGCGGGCGAAGCCCACGCCGGTGGACGGCGGCGGCGGGGCCCTTGTTCGCGTGCTCGCGCGCAGGTGTTGGGCGCGCTGGAGCGGCGGGAGCGTGCGGTGGCGCAGCGGACGGCGGTCTGCGCGCAGGGGTGGTCGAGATGGCGCGGTGGAGCTGCCTGGCGACGGCTGGCCGCTGCGGCGAGCGGCAGAGCTGCAGGCGCCCAGATCTGGGCCGCGCGGGCCCGTACTGGCCCGCGTCAACCACTCTGCCCCTGCTCACCCTTCTCCCTCCTCCCACCCCTCCCGGCCGCCGCCAGTGGTCGCTGCTGGGTTGGTGAGCACGCGCGCGGCAACTCCGACGGTTGCTGCGATGCTGTGCCCCGGCGGATCCTGGTGGCGGAGGCTGCGGGCTGGCGCAGCGGCGGCGCGGTGCAGGTGACTGCTGTCGCCTGCTGGACGCGCTCCCGGCGGTGGCCGGCCTGCTGGCGCTGTGCTGGCCGGTGCCCACTTCTGCGACTGTCGACGTTCCTAGGCTTCCCTCCTCCATGTGTGTCTGTCTTCTCCGGCGTTCTCTGCCATGTCCAGTCTGAATCTGCATCTGAGGTCCTTGCTCATGGGTCGGGGCGAAATCCCCGCGCGGCGATAGCCTGCGCTGTCAACGGCGACGCCCGAGGGCGCCGTCACCTCCTTGGAGGCGTTGGCATGACCCTGACCGGGCCTCCTCCTAGAGCACCGGGAGAAATCGTAGGTCCGGCCTCCCGGACTGGGCAGCGGCGGCGTCTCTACGCCGTTACCCTCTTGATGGCGCTGCTTTGGCTGCATGCGGAGTTTGATGCGGCAGATGGTGGCTGGTGATGCATCGCTCTGGTGTCGACGGCTGCACAGGGAGCAGGTCGCAACGTATGCCAGCGCCGGCGCTCCCCAGTTCCTGTCAGGCCCTGCCTTTCACCCGCTGACTCCTAGGCACATGGGTGTGTGGTACGTTGGTCTGGCAAGAGCTGCAATCGTCCCTGGTGGTGTCTTGCAATGGCGGTGATGCTGCCCTGTTGCTCCGAGTCTCTGCGCCTCGCCATCTTTGGCTGGAGGTCTGGCTGGGCGAGGCCTAATGTCGTTGTGTGTTGTAGTTGAGGGCACCTCCTTACCTAGTTGTAGTCGCTTGGTGAGGACGGTCGTGTGTGTGTGTGTGTGTGTGTGTGTGTGTGTGTGAGTGTCCCTCCTTCCTGGAGGTTGTACCCCCGATGTCTTCCTGTTCAATGCAATGAAACGCAAACTCTTTTGCGTTTTCTCGAAAAAAAAAGTAGCAAGTCACTGTGCTAGCATCTTGCTCTTGTATTTGTTGAAACTCTCACACTAACTAGGTCGACTTTTGTCATTTCCAGCTTCTACAGGTGCATCTTTGACCAAGTAAACGGCGGGCAGATGACGCAGAAGGAATACTCGCGGTTTCTCAAGACTGACTACCCTCCCCTGAGGACATTGACCGCGTAAACCCGCCGCACCGCCTTGACGACATGTACATACTTAGAAGGTTGTGCTCTGTCCATTGTATATAACCGTCCTCCTCGCCGGCAAAGCTCTAGGCCGGTCGCTGGAATAAGGAGCGCCGGGGGTGTCCGGCTGAAACCGCAACCTGCCTGCCCATTTTGCTGCAGATGTCCTCCCATCCAAATTTGCATTGTTTATTCGACTTGTTCTGAACAAGATCGTCCATTGATATGTATGTATGTGTGTATAATCAGGAAGGAATGCAAATATGACCTTTTCTGCAACCAGCAATGAAACAGTCGCCATCAGACATTCTCTTGCCAATGCATAGATTATCAGTGTGAGTGCTGCTACCTTGGCGCGCAATGCACTCATGGATCCTGCCCGCCATCTTCTAAAGAAAGCTTATATAGACTCTAAAGAAAGCTCAGAGGACTACTCCCTCTGTTCCTAAATACAAGTCTTTATAGAGATTTAACTATGGACTATATACGGAGCAAAATGAGTGAATTTATATTCTAAAATGCATCTATGTGCATCATATGTGAACCATAGTGAAATCTCTACAAAAGACTTGTATTTAGGAACGGCGGGAGTAGACGCCAATAGCATATATGTGTATGTATTTGGTTTATATATTTAGCTTGGGTTGGTTGGGCGTGGTTTCGTGTGCTTGGCATGTTTGGTCATGTACATACTATAAACTTTTATTGAAAGCAACATGGGACCAGGTGCTCTTGGTCGCTCTCGAAGCCCTGATTGTAAGAGCATCTCCAACAGCCGCACAAAAATCCCGCGCCCAATAAACGTTATAGCACGTCATTGTGGCGTTTTTAAAGCCCCGGGACCAATTTTGGTTTAGCAGGTGCCCAAAAACGCGCGACTAAAAAGCAGACAATGCAAATTGTGAAGCACACGCAATCCGGCACCCCAAATATATTGCGCGCGATAGCGTTTTTCAGTGCGCGCCTAAAATTTTTTAGCGCTACAGCTTCTGCTGGAGCAGTCCGGCGCCCAAAAAAACAAACTTTTAATGCGTAGAGTTCTTTTTGTGCGCGTGTTGAAGATGCTCTAAAATGCCATTCAGGACCGCAGGGCAGTCCGTCTCTGTCGTGTCCATTCCCAGTGGTTGCGCGTCTCTGATCTGATCTCGTGTCGTCGTCCTCCTGATGTGCCCATCTCATCATACCATCATACGTGTATTTCCTCTTCTTTGTCTGTGCAAACTATTTATTCCAGCGCGGATGACTCGTCGCTGTAAAGTGTAGACGAAGGAGACAAAGATTTGAGCAACACGCAGCGTGTGGTTTTAGGGCCATTTGTCATGCAATTGTTTCGCCCTAATGATTTGGGTAATCCGGCCGGAGTTTCAGCGCGTAAAAAAAGGCACCGCTTGGAACGCATGAACGGAGGAGGGAACCAACGAACTTATATTGTACTAGGAGTGATGTCATTGGATTCGCGGAAAACATTTGCAGCATGTTTGGGTTGATGTTTTGTTTTTGCAAAGTTGCCATCGATCCGCTGCGCCGTTCGGCATAAATTTAGTTTATCTCTATGTTTGAGTTGGAATGAATTTAGTTTATTTATTAAATAAATGAAGCCTTTCAAAGAATTGGATTTCCCGGGGATTCTCTTGTTTCTCCCAGGGCCTAAACGTGCCTACAAATGGCAGCCGGATGCAGCCTAGTCACACTTGTCTGATTCGTTGACTTCTTCGGCTCCAGACGAGGCAATCAGCCATGTGATTCGTGACGTAGTACAAGCACAACCGACACAAAGAAGATACTAATATCTTCAAATAATAATGGCCATGATGGTGATGATGATAAGGGCATTAATTTGTTCTAAGCTACTCAATACCGTTTTCATCTCATGGTATTCTTTTTTCCGAGGGATATACACGGTATTCTTTTTTTTTTGCGAAAAACTTCCGATCTATTTATCTTCAATCATGGCAGTATAATGAACATCAGAAATAATAAAAATTACATCCAGGTCCGTAGACCACCTAACGACGACTACAAGCACTGAAGCGAGCCGAAGGCGCGCCGCTGTCATCGCCCCTCCCTCGCCGGAGTGGGGCACAACTTGTTGTAGTAGACAGTCGGGAAGTCGCCGTGCTAAGGCCCCATAGGACTGGCGCACCAGAATAGCAACCGCCGCCGATGAAGGATAACGTAGATCGAAAGGATCCAATCCGAAGACACACAAACATAGACAAAAAATAACCAGATCCGAGCAGATCCACCGAGGATAGATCCCTCGGAGACACACCTCCACACGCCCACCAACGATGCTAGACGCACAACTAGAACGGGGGCTAGGCGAGGAGACCTTTATTCCATCTTCAGGAAGCCGCCGCCGCCTCGTCTTCCTGAACAGGACACAAACCCTAACAAATCTGAAAGGAACGACTAACAACGGAGCCCTCTCGCCGGCCCTTGCTAGGATCCACCTCGCCTCCATGCCCCTAGGGCCACCGGAGGCGAGGCAGACCTGCAGCGGAGCCGGCTGATACGTCCATTTTGCATCATGCTTTTATATCAATATTTATTGCATTATGGGCTGTTATTACACGTTATGTCATAATACTTATGGCTATTCTCTCTTATTTTACAAGGTTTACCAAGAAGAGGGGGAATGCCGGGAGCTGGGATTCTGCCTGGAAAAGGAGCAAATATTGGAAACCTATTCTGCACAGCTCCAAAAGTCCCGTAACTCCACGAAAGTTACTTTTGGATTTAATAAGAAATTATGAGCAAAGAAAATACCTGAGGGGGCCCACACCCTGGTCAGGAGGGTGGGGGCGCCCCCCCTACTGGGCGCGCCCTCTGTCTCCTGGCCCCCCTGGTGGCCCTTCGGTGCCCATCTTCTGCTATATGAGGTCTTTTACCCTGGAAAAAATCATAAGGAAGCTCACGGGACGAAACTCCGCCGCCACGAGGCGGAACCTTGGCGGAACCAATCTAGGGCTCCGGCAGAGTTGTTCTGCCGGGGAAACTTCCCTCCGGGAGGGGGAAATCATCACCATGATCATCACCAACGATCCTCTCATCGGGAGGGGGTCAATCTCCATCAACATCTTCACCAGCACCATCTCCTCTCCAAACCCTAGTTCATCTCTTGTATCCAATCTTGTATCAAAACCACAAATTGGTACCTGTGGGTTGCTAGTAGTGTTGATTACTCCTTGTAGTTGATGCTAATTGGTTTACTTGGTGGAAGATCATATGTTCAGATCCTTTATGCACATTAATACTCCTCTATTATGAACATGAATATGCTTTGTAAGTAGTTCCGTTTGTTCCCGAGGACATGGGTGAAGTCTTGCTATTAGTAGTCATGTGAATTTGATATTCGTTCAATATTTTGATGAGATGTATGTTGTCTCTCCTCTAGTGGTGTTATGTGAACGTCGACTACATGACACTTCACCATTATTTGGGCCTAGAGGAAGGCATTGGGAAGTAATAAGTAGATGATGGGTTGCTAGAGTGACAGAAGCTTAAACCCTAGTTTATGCGTTGCTTCGTAAGGGGCTGATTTGGATCCATATATTTCATGCTATGGTTAGGTTTACCTTAATACTTCTTTTGTAGTTGTGGATGCTTGCAATAGGGGTTAATCATAAGTGGGATGCTTGTCCAAGTAAGGGCAGTACCCAAGCACCGGTCCACCCACATATCAAATTATCAAAGTACCGAACGCGAATCATATGAGTGTGGTGAAACTAGCTTGGCGATAATTCCCATGTGTCCTCGGGAGCGCTTTTCTCATTATAAGAAATCGTCCAGGCTTGTCCTTTGCTACAAAAAGGATTGGGCCACCTTGTTGCACCTTATTTACTTTCATTGCTTGTTACCCGTTACAAATTATCTTATCACAAAACTATCTATTACCTACAATTTCAGTGCTTGCAGAGAACACCTTACTAAAAACCGCTTTTTGTCATTTCCTTCTGCTCCTTGTTGGGTTCGACACTCTTACTTATCGAAAGGACTACGATATATCCCCTATACTTGTGGGTCATCAAGACTCTTTTCTGGCGCCGTTGCCAGGGAGTAAAGCGCCTTTGGTGAGTGGAACTTGGTAAGGAAACATATATATAGTGTGCTGAAATTTTCTGTCACTTGTTACTATGGAAACTAATCCTTTGAGGGGCTTGTTCGGGGTATCTTCACCCCGACCAGTAGAGCAAAGAGTTGCTCCTCAACCTACTGAACCTACTGAAAATGTTTACTTTGAAATTCCTTAAGGTATGATAGAGAAACTGCTAGCTAATCCCTTTGCAGGAGATGGAACATTGCATTCCGATTTACACCTTATCTTTGTGGATGAAGTTTGTGGATTATTTAAGCTTGCAGGTATTCCCAATGACATTGTTAAGAGGAAGGTTTTCCCTTTATCTTTGAAGGGAGACACATTGACATGGTATAGGCTATGTGATGATACGGGGTCTTGGAATTCTAAACGATTGAACTTGGAATTTCACCAGAAGTTCTATCCTATGCACCTTGTTCACCGTGATCGTAATTACATATATAATTTCTGGCCTCGCGAAGGAGAAAGCATCGCTCAAACTTGGGGGAGGCTTAAGTCAATGTTATATTCATGCCCCAATCATGAGCTCTCAAGAGAAATGATTATTCAAAAATTTTATGCTCGGCTTTTTCTCAATGATCGCACCATGCTCGATACTTCCTGTGATGGTTCTTATATGCTGAAGACTACTGAATTCAAGTGGGACTTATTGGAAAGAATTAAACACAACTCTGAAGATTGGGGTTCCGACAATGGTAAGGAGTCATGTATAACACCTAAGTTTGATTGTGTTAAATCTTTTATGGATACCAATGCTTTTCGTGGATTTAGCGCTAAATATGGACTTGACTCTGAGATAGTAGCTTCTTTCTATGAATCTTTTGCTGCTCACGTTGATCTTCCTAAGGAGAAGTGGTTTAAATATAATCCTCCCATTGAAGTAAAAGTAGTTGCACCTATTACAGTTGAAGAAAAGACTATTACTTATAATGATCCTATTGTTCCTACTACTTATGTTGAGAAACCACCTTTTCCTGTTAGAATAAAGGATCATGCTAAAGCTTCAACTGTCGTTCGTAAGAGTAATACTAGAACCTATACACCTCCTGAGCAAATTAAGGTTGAACCTAGTATTGCTATGGTTAAAGATCTCTTGGATGATAATATAGATGGGCATGTTATTTACTTCTGTGGTGAAACTGCTAATATTGTTAAACCAGATGCTAAAATACATAGACCTGTTGTAGGCATGCATGTTATTTCTGTTAAAATAGGAGATCATTGTTATCATGTCTTATGTGATATGGGTGCTAGTGCTAGTGTAATACCTTTTTACTTATATAATGAAATCATGCATGATATTGCACCTGCTGAGTTAGAAGAAATAGATGTCACAATTAAGCTTGCCAATAGAGATACTATTAAGCCTTTTGGGATTGTTAGAGATGTTGAAGTCTTGTGTGGGAAGGTCAAATACCCTGTTGATTTTCTTGTTCTTGGTTCCCCACAAGATGACTTTTGTCCCATCATATTTGGTAGACCTTTCTTAAACACTGTTAATGCTAAGATTGATTGCAAAAAGGATGTTGTTACGATTGGCTTGGATGATATGACTCATGAGTTTAATTTTGCTAAATTTCGTAGACAACCCCATGATAAAGAATTACCTAGTAAAGATGAAATAATTGGTCTTGCTTCTATTGCCGTGCCTCCTACTGATCCGTTAGAACAATATTTGCTAGACCATGAAAATGATATGTTTATGAATGAAAGAAGGGAAATAGATGAAGTATTCCTTCAGCAGGTTCCTATCTTGAAACACGACTTACCTGTTGAAATCCTAGGGGATCCTCCTCCACCCAAGGGTGATCCTGTGTTTGAGCTTAAACCATTACCTGATAATCTTAAATATGTTTATCTTGATGAAAACAAGATATATGCTGTTATTATTAGTGCTAACCTTTCAGAGCAGGAAGAGGAAAGATTATTGAAAACTCTGAAGAAGCATCACGCTGCTATTGGATAAACTCTGAAGAAGTATTAGTCCCACTCTATGCCAACACAAAATTAAAGTGGAAAAAGATACCAAACCTGTAAGAGATCCTCGACAAAGGTTAAACCCTAAGATGAAAGAAGTGGTAAGAAAGGAGATACTAAAGCTCCTTGAGGCATGTATAATTTATCCCGTTGCTGATAGTGAATGGGTAAGCCCTGTTCATTGTGTCCCGAAAAAGGGAGGTATTACTGTTGTTCCTAATGATAAAGATGAATTGATTCCACAAAGAATTATTACATGTTATACGATGGTAATTGATTTCCGTAAATTAAATAAAGCTACTAAGAAAGATCATTACCCTTTACCTTTTATTGGTAAAATGCTAGAAAGACTATCCAAACATACACATTTCTGCTTTCTAGATGGTTATTCTGGTTTCTCTCAAATAGCTGTGTCAGTGGAAGATCAATCAAAAACTACTTTTACTTGCCCTTTCGGTACTTTTGCTTATAGACGTATGCCTTTTGGTTTATGTAATGCACCTACTACCTTTCAAAGATGCATGATGGCTATATTCTCTAACTTTTGTGAAAAGATTTGTGAGGTATTCATGGATGACTTCTCAGTCTATGGATCTTCTTTTGATGATTTCTTGAGCAACCTTGATCGAGTTTTGCAGAGATGTGAAGACACTAGTCTCATCCTGAGTTGGGAAAAGTGTCACTTTATGGTTAATGAAGGCATTGTCTTGGGGCATAAAATTTCTGAAAGAGGTATTGAAGTTGATAAAGCTAAAGTTGATGCTATTGAAAAGATGCCATGTCCCAAGGACATTAAAGGTATAAGAAGTTTCCTTGGTCATGCTGGTTTTTATAGGAGGTTCATTAAGGACTTCTCTAAAATCTCTAGGCCTCTGACTAATTTATTGCAAAAAGATGTTCCTTTTGTCTTTGATGACGATTGTGTAGACGCATTTGAAATACTTAAGAAAGCTTTGATCACCGCACCTATTGTTCAGCCACTTGATTGGAATTTACCCTTTGAAATTATGTGTGATGCCAGTGATTATGCTGTAGGTGCTGTTCTAGGGCAGAGAGTCGATAAGAAATTAAATGTTATTCAATATGCTAGCAAGACTCTTGATGCTGCCCAGAGAAATTATGCTACTACTGAAAAAGAATTCTTAGCAGTTGTATTTGCTTGTGATAAGTTCAGACCTTACATTGTTGATTCTAAAGTTACTATTCACATTGATCATGTTGCTATTAAATATCTTATGGAAAAGAAAGATGCTAAACCTAGACTTATTAGATGGGTCCTCTTGCTTCAAGAATTTGATTTACATATTATCGATAGAAAGGGAGCTGAGAACCCAATTGCATAGAACTTGTCTAGGCTAGAGAATGTTCTTGATGACCCACTACCTATTGATGATAGCTTTCCTGATGAGCAATTAGCGGTCATTAATGCTTCTCGTACTGCTCCATGGTATGCTGATTATGCTAATTACATTGTTGCTAAATTTATACCACCTAGTTTCACATACCAGCAAAAGAAAAAGTTCTTTTATGATTTAAGACATTACTTCTGGGATGACCCACACCTTTATAAAGAAGGAGTAGATGGTGTTATTAGACGTTGTGTACCTGAGCATGAACAGGAACAGATCCTATGCAAGTGTCACTCTGAACCATATGGAGGACACCACGCTGGAGACAGATCCTATTGCATCCAGTTTTTATTGGCCTACTCTCTTCAAAGATGCCCGTAAGTTTGTCTTGTCATGTGATGAATGTCAAAGAATTGGTAATATTAGTAGACGTCAAGAAATGTCTATGAATTATTCTCTTGTTATTGAACCATTTGATGTTTGGGGCTTTGATTATATGGGACCTTTTCCTGCCTCTAATGGTTATACACATATTTTAGTTGCTATTGATTACGTTACTAAGTGGGTAGAAGCTATTCAAACTAGTAGTGCTGATCATAACACCTCTATTAAGATGCTTAAAGAAGTTATTTTTCCGAGGTTTGGAGTCCCTAGATATCTCATGAATGATGGTGGTTCACATTTTATTAATGGTGCTTTCCGTAAAATGCTTGCTAAGTATGATGTTAATCATAGAATTGCATCTCCTTATCACCCACAGTCTAGTGGTCAAGTAGAGTTGAGCAATAGAGAGCTCAAATTAGTTTTGCAAAAGACTGTTAATAGATCTAGAAAGAATTGGTCCAAGAAACTTGATGATGCATTATGGGCTTATAGAACTGCATATAAAAATCCTATGGGTATGTCTCCGTATAAGATGGTTTATGGAAAAGCGTGTCACTTACCTCTTGAACTTGAACATAAGGCATATTGGGCCATTAAAGAGCTCAACTATGATTTCAAACTTGCTGGTGAGAAGAGGTTATTTGACATTAGTTCACTTGATGAATGGAGAACCCAGGCCTACAAGAATGCCAAATTGTTTAAAGAAAAAGTTAAAAGATGGCATGACAAAAGGATACAAAAGCGAGAATTTAGCGTAGGTGATTATGTGTTACTATTCAACTCTCGTTTAAGATTTTCTGTAGGAAAACTTCTCTCTAAGTGGGAAGTCCCTTACGATATCGAGGAGATCTATCGTTCCGGTGCCATAAAAATCAACAACTTCGAAGGCACAAGTCTGAGGGTGGTGAACGGTCAAAGAATCAAACATTATACCTCAGGTAACCCTATTAATGTTGAAACTAATATTATTGAAACCGTAACCCCGGAGGAATACATAAGGGACACTTTTCAGAATGTTTCAGACTCCGAAAAGGAATATGTATGTGGTACGGTAAGTAAACCGACTCCAAAACAATTCTAATGGCAATTTTTCTCTGTTGTGGAATATTTAAGAATTTTGGGAAGAAAGAAGTAGTCCGAGAGGGACACGAGGCCTCCACGAGGGTGGAGGGCGCCCCCCCTACTGGGCGCGCCCCCTGTCTCATGGACACCTCGTGTGTCCCCCGGACTCCGTTTTCTTGCACGTTACATATTTTGGTCGGTAAAAATTCATTATATAATCTCCCGAAAGTTTTGACCACCGTATCACACAAAAATCTTCTGTCTTTGTTTCGAGCTATTTTTCTGACAGATTTAGAGCACCATGACGTCTCCAAGAGCTCCCAAGGACAAGTTTTTCGAGAGGGTTATCAACCCCTATCTTGCGGAGGTGCTGCAACACCCTCAAACCATTGAGATGCGTGAGGGGGTGTTGCACATCCGCGATGTGGAGGGACCCAAGTGTACCAGAAGCATGGAGACAAGGCTCGAAGCTATGGAACAACAAGTCTTCAAGTGCCAAGAGATGGTGGAGCGTGGACTCAACGCCAACCAAATGATGATCACGGAGTTCACCAACAACCACAAGCTGGATGCCAAGGACATTGGGGAGACCATCTTCAAGCTTCATGAGAAAATCGAGCATCTCCAAGCCCAGATTTATGACCTGCAAAACCAAAGCTGTGAGTATGAATATAGATTCAAGAGGATGAGTTTGGCTGCAGATTTGAGGATCCCAGAGACTCGATCATCCTTTTATGATGGTGAGCCTATGCCTTGGAAGATGGACGACAAGCCTACATCATCGACAACTCCTACAACACCAACTCTGAAGAAGGGGACATAATCACATGGGTATGGGCACTCCCCTTGGCAACTGCCAAGCTTGGGGGAGGTGCCCCGGTATCGTATCACCATCACACTCATATCTTTACCATTTTACTTAGTTCGATCCTTTTAGTAATATCTTGATCTAGTAGATTGAAGTCTTGGTATGAATTAGTTTTGAGTTTTGCTTTGTGATCTCTATGTAATCGAGTCCGTGAGTTATCTATAGTAAAGATTAGTGTTGAGTCAAAGGGCTTTGCTACCTTGCTATGATCTTGAGAAAAATAGAAAGAATATAAAAATAATAAAAGAGTTCATATTGATCTTGTGGATAGTAATGACTTCACACATAGAAAGTATGAGGCTTAAAAGTTGTTGAGAGTTGACAAGCATAGTTTTGGTCATCGTTGCAATTAATAGGAAATAATAAGGAAAGACAGGTTTTCACATATAAATACACTATCTTGGACATCTTTTATGATTGTGAGCACTCATTAAAGTATGACATGCTAAAGAGTTGATGTTGGACAAGGAAGACAACATAATGGTTTATGTTTTCTTGCATCTCAGTTAAAGTATATTGTCATGGACCTTCCTAACATGTTGAGCTTTCCTTTCCCCCTCATGCTAGCCAAATTCCTAACACTAAGTAGAGATACTACTTGTGTTTCCAAATATCCTTAAACCCAGTTTTGCCATGAGAGTCCACCATATCTACCTATGGATTGAGTAAGATCCTTCAAGTAAGTTGTCATCGGTGCAAGCAATAAAAACTGCTCTCTAAATATGCGTGACTTATTAGTGCGGAGAAAATAAACTTTATACGAGCTTGTTATGGAAGCAATAAAAGCGACGGACTGCATAATAAAGGTCCATACATAAGTGGCAATATAAAGTGACGTTCTTTCGCATTAAGATTTTGTGTATACAACCCTAAAAGCGCACGACAACCTCTGCTTCCCTCTGCGAAGGGCCTATCTTTTACCTTATGTCTTTTACTTTATGCAAGAGTCAAGGTGATCCCCACCTTTCCCTTTTTCATTTTATCCTTTGGCAAGCACCTCGTGTTGGAAAGATCTTGATGCATATATCCAATTGGATGTTCCTTAGCATGAACTATTATTGTTGACATTTGTTGGAAATATGCCCTAGAGGCAATAATAAAAGGATTATTATTATATTTCCTTGTTCATGATAATTGTCTATTGTTCATGCTATAATTGTATTAACCGGAGACAGTGATACATGTGTGAATACATAGACCACAACATGTCCCTAGTGAGCCTCTAGTTGACTAGCTCATTGATCAACAGATAGTCATGGTTTCCTGACTATGGACATTGGATGTCATTGATAATGGGATCACATCATTAGGAGAATGATGTGATGGACAAGACCCAATCCTAAGCATAGCACAAGATCGTGTAGTTCGTTTGCTAAAGCTTTTCTAATGTCAAGTATCAGTTTCTTAGACCATGAGATTGTGTAACTCCCGGATGCCGTAGGAGTGCTTTGGGTGTACCAAACGTCACAATATAACTGGGTGACTACAAAGGTACACTACAGGTATCTTCAAAAGTGTCTGTTGGGTTGACACGAATCGAGATTGGGATTTGTCACTCCGTATGACAAAGAGGTATCTCTGGGCCCACTCGGTAATGCATCATCATAATGAGCTCAATGTGACCAAGTGGTTGGTCACGGGATCATGCATTACGTAACGAGTAAAGTGACTTGCCGGTAACGAGATTGAACGAGGTATTGGGATATCGACGATCGAATCTCGGGCAAGTAACGTACCGATTGACAAAGGGAATTGTATACGGGATTACTTGAATCCTCGACATCGTGGTTCATCCGATGAGATCATCGTGGAACACGTGGGAGCCAACATGGGTATCTAGATCCCGCTGTTGGTTATTGACCGGAGAGCTGTCTCGGTCATGTCTGCTTGATTCCCGAACCCATAGGGTCTACACACTTAAGGTTTGGTGATGCTAGGGTTATTAGGAAGACTTGTATGTGATTACCGAATGTTTTTCGGAGTCCTGGATGAGATCCCGGACGTCACGAGGAGTTCCGGAATGGTCCGGAGGTGAAGATTTATATATGGGAAGTTGTAATACGGTCACCGGAAAGTTTCGGGGGCATACCTGTATTGTATCGGGGCTACCGGTAGGGTTCCGGGGGTCCACCGGGAGGGGCCACCTCTCCCGGAGGGCCTCATGGGCCGTGGAGGGAAGGGAACCAGCCCCTAGTGGGATCGGTGCACCCCCCTTGGGCCCATGCGCCTAGGGTTGGGGGGGAAACCCTAAAGGGGGCGCCCCCTTGCTTGGGGGGCAAGTCCCCCCCCCTTGGCCGCTGCCCCCCTCTAGATCTCATCTAGAGGGGGGCGGCCCCCTTCCTCCTCCCCTATAAATAGAGGGGCGAGGGGAGGGCTGCAAACACACCTCCAAGGCGCAGCCCCTCCCCTCCCCAACACCTCTCCTCCTCCGTAGAAGCTTGGCGAAGCCCTGCCGGAGTACTGCCTCTCCATCACCACCACGTCGGCGTGCTGCTGCTGGAGCTCTCTTCCTCAACCTCTCCCTCCTCCTTGCTGGATCAAGGCGCAGGAGACGTCTCCGCTCCGTACGTGTGTTGAACGCGAAGGTGCCGTCCGTTCGGTGCTAGGATCTTCGGTGATTTGGATCACGACGAGTACGACTCCATCAACCCCGTTCTCTTGAATGCTTTCGCTCACGATCTACAAGGGTATGTAGATGCACTCCTATCTCTCTCATTGCTAGATGACTCCATAGATTGATCTTGGTGATGCGTAGAAATTTTTTATTTTCTGCAACGATCTCCAACAACATTACCCTTGAGGTAAAACATTGGGAGGCAACATTATAAGCACCTATCTTTCTCAGTGTCCGATTAAAACTCCATAACCATAAGTAGTGCGTGAGTGTTAGCAATTGTAGAAGACTATATGATAGTTGAGTATGTGGACTTGCTGAAAAGCTCTATTCTTGACTCTTTCTGACGTTATGATAAATTGCAATTGCTTTAATGACTGAGATTATAGTTTGTTAGTTCCCAATGAAGTTTATATTCCATACTTGACATTGTGAATAGATTGTTACTTGAGCATGAGAAAGCATATGGAAAAAATCTATATATGTTGTTGTTATAAGAATGATCATGATGCCCTCATGTCCGTATTTTATTTTTATCGACACCTCTATCTCTAAACATGTGGACATATTTTTCGATTTCGGCTTCCGCTTGAGGACAAGCGTGGTCTAAGCTTGGGGGAGTTGATACGTCCATTTTGCATCATGCTTTTATATCAATATTTATTGCATTATGGGATGTTATTACAAGTTTTGTCACAATACTTATGGCTATTCTCTCTTATTTTACAAGGTTTACCATGCAGAGGGGGAATGCCGGCAGCTGGGATTCTGGCTGGAAAAGGAGCAAATATTGGAAACCTATTATGCACAGCTCCAAAAGTCCCGTAACTCCACAAAAGTTACTTTTGGATTTAATAAGAAATTATGAGCAAAGAAAGTACCTGAGAGGGCCCACACCCTGGCCAGGAGGGTAGGGGCGCCCCCCCTACTAGGCGCGCCCCTGTCTCCTGGGCCCCCTGGTGGCCCTCCGGTGCCCATCTTCTGCTATATGAGGTCTTTTACCCTGGAAAAAATCATAAGGAAGCTCACGGGACGAAACTCCGCCGCCACGAGGCGGAACCAATCTAGGGGTCCGACAGAGCTATTCTGCCAGGGAAACTTCCCTCAGGGAGGGGGAAATCATCACCATCATCATGACCAACGATCCTCTCATCGGGAGGGGGTCAATCTCCATCAACATCTTCACCAACACCATCTCCTCTCCAAACCCTAGTTCATCTCTTGTATCCAATCTTGTATCAAAACCACAAATTGGTACCTGTGGGTTGCTAGTAGTGTTGATTACTCCTTGTAGTTGATGCTAATTGGTTTACTTGGTGGAAGATCATATGTTCAGATCCTTTATGCACATTAATACTCCTCTGATTATGAACATGAATATGCTTTGTGAGTAGTTCCGTTTGTTCCTGAGGACATGGGTGAAGTCTTGCTATTAGTAGTCATGTGAATTTGGTATTCGTTCAATATTTTGATGAGATGTATGTTGTCTCTCCTCTAGTGGTGTTATGTGAACGTCGACTACATGACACTTCACCATTATTTGGGCCTAGAGGAAGGCATTGGGAAGTAATAAGTAGATGATGGGTTGCTAGAGTGACAGAAGCTTAAACCCTAGTTTATGCGTTGCTTCGTAAGGGGCTGATTTGGATCCATATATTTCATGCTATGGTTAGGTTTACCTTAATACTTCTTTTGTAGTTGCGGATGCTTGCAATAGGGGTTAATCATAAGTGGGATGCTTGTCCAAGTAAGGGCAGTACCCAAGCACCGGTCCACCCACATATCAAATTATCAAAGTACCGAACGCGAATCATATGAGTGTGATGAAACTAGCTTGACGATAATTCCCATGTGTCCTCGGGAGCGCTTTTCTCATTATAAGAAATTGTCCAGGCTTGTCCTTTGCTACAAAAAGGATTGGGCCACCTTGTTGCACCTTATTTACTTTCATTGCTTGTTACCCGTTACAAATTATCTTATCACAAAACTATCTATTACCTACAATTTCAGTGCTTGCAGAGAACACCTTACTAAAAACCGCTTTTTGTCATTTCCTTCTGCTCCTTGTTGGGTTCGACACTCTTACTTATCGGAAGGACTACGATAGATCCCCTATACTTGTGGGTCATCACCGGCGAGAGGCGCAAACCCTAGCTTTTTTGGTGGTGGAGGAGGAGGCGGCTGCGTTTGAAGTTACTGCTCAACATATACACGGTATTCTAAAGGTGCAATAATACAAACATTTATAAAGAGTAATTGTTTGAGTGCTCCGAAAGAAATTGTGACAGAACTTTCATGTACCTCCTCCAAAATAAAATGGACTGGACCATCTTGTAGTGTTTCTGTAAGCTGATCATTCCAGTATGCGGCTGGACTAAAACTTCAACGCTCTGTGAGCATAGCTCAGATGTTTAGATTCCTTGTGGTGGAACCAATCCACCAGGGTTCAAGTCTTGGACTTGACATTGGTGGTTGCATTTTCATGTATTTATTTCAGGCCTTCGGTGATGTGCGCTCAGTGGGAGGATACGTTCCCGTCGACTACGAAGGCGTCTGTGATGACTTCGTCAATCTTAAGATGATGTGTCTCAGAGGTGCTCATAGGGGTATGGTGTGTGCGCGTGTGTATGTATGAGCATTTACGTCTATACTGTGTTGAAAAAAACTTCAACATTATGATGATTTCTCATAAATTTTCAATGTTTGCGATTCCCATGCACTCAACATATAATGGGATTCACCCGCAAAAAGGAAAACCATATAACGGAATTCACAAACCATTGGGAGAGATTTTCTCATGTCAAATGTTGTGACGATTTATCGAATTTTATTTTCACAAACATATAATCAAGGGAGGCACAAAATCTCTTCACAACCATTGGGCATATAAAAATGAAATTAAATTAAAGATTTCATATGATTCACATAAGAAACATCCAAAACCAATTTATACTTTTTATATTCTAATAAAGACATAGAGTACATGATTGATATTTTTCTAAATCGTGTCCTTAGGGCCCTGATTCATTAAAAAAGGTAGAAGAGAAGAGAGTTGCACGGTTAATTTGCTAATAGATAGTTGTTAAGCAACAAGGAAATAGGAATAAAATTTGGGTAATAACATCTTTATAAGTATTTAGATTATACAGTCAAAGTTAAATAGCTAAGTATAACTTGAAAACTAATTGTATTTGATCAAGGAGCAGTATGCGTTAATTTATTAGAATCCACTACCTCTGTAACTTTTTATAAGACGTTATTAGAGTCTATGACATTGTCAAAAACCGTCTTATATTAAGCTCCGGAGGGAGTATTTTTTTACAGAGAGTACTATACTCCCTTCGTCCGAGTTTATTGGGGCCTCTCGTATTTTGAGCCAGAATTTGACCATCTATATTATTAATAAATATAAAGTATATTCTACAGAAACTATATGTTGGATTTGTATCTCAAAAAGATTTTCCACGAAATAACTTTTGTGACACATAGTTTACATTTTATTAGTTAAACTTATAGCTTAAAGTAAGAGTGGGACTAACAAAATCGAATGTAAGATGTAATACAGATCATGACCAAAGTTTAATCTTAGGTGTATTTAGACACTTGTAAATTGAATAGTTGAGTTTATCTTGAAAGCATTTATATCCAATATGCAGTTTTACTAGATTTCAACATTTGAAAGTTATAAAGGTTAACACTCACTAGCCCACTACAAAATGGGGTCGCCACAGCCAAATGTGTACACTGAAGATGACATTGGTATTAGAAAAACTATATACATAAAAGGGTACTATACCAAACTTAACATACTAGCAACCATGGACATGCAAAGTGTGTTGAACTAATATAACTGAAACATGACTCTTTTTGGCTATGTACATGTTTTTCCATCTACAATATTAAAAAAAACTACAAGAAGCGCATGCTTTTATTAATCAGATTATAAGCTCAAGAAATTACAAACTTGCATCTATCAATCATCACAATATTTCTTGCTAAATTCGTTTTTTTTCAAAAAGGATGAAAGCCCCAAGGTCTTTTGCATGGACTGATGCACATAATAATTAATTTCTTGTTAAATTTTAATACAATTTTCTAAAATAATTCAAGTAACATGCACATGACGGGCGCAAAGACATGGAAAAATATTTTAAAATATAGTGCAATATTTTTGTAAGAACATAAAGAATTCCCATGTGTGCAAAATAAAATACCATGAGAGTAACTAATTATGAGATAATGCATACAATTAAGAGCACATAAGTATACGAGTGATTAAGAGAGGTACGACATATCTCCATATTCAATGGATAAGCAATAAAAACTACTCCCTCCACTCCAAAAAAGTATCGTTGTTTTAATTCAAATTTGAAATAAAATCATGACACTTATTTTAAAATGTACGAGTAGATTAAAAATTTCAGATAGTTTGCATGAGAAATAGCCCAATTAGTTTGTGCCTTTTAGTATAGATCATGGAGTATAGAACTTACACTCCCTCTGTCACTTGAACTAAAACCACGACACTTATTTTGGGACGGAGGGAGTAGTTCGTACAACAACAAGGCAAAGGGGAAACACCTAACGAGCAATGACCAAGGAACGGTTAAAAGCTCACATGTTGAACCTAACGAGCAATGACCAAGGAACGGTTAAAATCTCACATGTTGAACACATGTAGCTTTTCCAATTTTGACCACTACTTGTAAATTAAAGATAAGATACTTCCAAATTAAGTAGTAGGAAAAACTATCTTGAAAAGTACTTTATCTGTACTTTGATTAGATGCCATAGATATATTGTGGAGAACAAATTCATGACTGAATTTGCATTTTGATAATCTCCAACATTTCAAAGCAACCGAAGAAAGATTGACAACAATTAATTGGTTGCCAAATTTAATAAACAATTAAGTATTGAAAAAAATTAATCAATTAATTGTCGTGTTTAACAAAAGTACTTGTTTGATCAAGGAATACAAATATGCAGTAATTTATTAAAACCTATATATTTTACTAGGAATATTGTAGTATGAATAAATGACCAAAGTTGCATATTATGTGTATTTTATATTAGACACTTCCACATTAAAAAAAGGCAAATTTATCTTGAGAAGTACATATCCAACACCTAATTTTATTAGTTCCTTTCAATGTTTGCGTTTCCCTTTCACTCAACACGTAATGGGATTCACAAACCATTGGGAGAGATTTTCTTGTGTCAAATGTTATGATGATTTATCAAAAATTATCTTCACAAACATATAATCAAGGGAGGCACATAATCTCTTCACAACCATTCGGCATATAAAAATAAAATTAAATTAAAGATTTCATATGATTTACATAAGAAACATCCAAAACCAATTTACACCTTTTATATTCTAATAAAGTACATAACTAATATTTTTTAAGTCATGTCCCTTAGGCCCCGATTAATTAAAAAAGGTAGAAGAGAGCTGCCCGATTAGCTTGCTAATAGATAGTTGTTAAGAAACAAGGAAAAAGGGAGAAAATTTGAGTAATAACATCTTTATAAGTATTTAGATTAGATATTGAAAGTTAAACAACTAAGTTTAACATTAGTATATGATCATGGAGCAGTATGCATGATTTATTAGAATTTACTAACTCTGTAACTTTTTATAAGACATTTTTAGAGTCTGGCAGTGTCAAAAAACATCTTATATTAAGTTAGAAAGGGAGTATAATATTTTTACTAAGAGTATTTTACTCCCTCCGTTCAGGTTTATTGGGCCCTCTTGTATTTTGAGCCAGAATTTGACCATCTATATTATTAATAAAATATAAAGTACATGCTGCAAAAGTTATATTGTTGGACTTGTATTTCAAAAAAGGTTTTCCATGATATATTTTTGTGACATATAGTTTATACTCCCTCCGTTCCTAAATATTTGTCTTTCTAGACATTTCAAATGGACTACCACATACAGATGTATGTTTACATATTTTAGAGTGTAGATTAACTCATTTTGCTCCGTATGTAGTCACTTGTTGAAATGTTTAGAAAGACAAATATTTAGGAACAAAGGGAGTATTTTATTAGTTAAAATTATAGGGAAGCGGCTATTCTGCACCCGACCTCATCTACACCCGGGTGTGAACAGTAAAATATATTTGTTAGTAAAAATATTCAAAAAATTCTTTTTCTTTTGTGGTGCAAGATGTTCGAATGCGTGAGGTTTGTGAAAATTTTAGCATGGTTGGACATTTGAGGAGCTCGTGGCAAAAAAGACAAAATTTGGGTGTCGGAGAAACTTTTGAAATCAACAATGTTCACACTAGATTTTGTCTTTTTTGCCACGAGCTCCTCAATTGTCCAAACAAACTTAAATTTTGCATGGACATCACAAGTTTGAGCATCTCGCACCACAAAAAAATCTATTTTTTTTGCTTTTTTTTTTATAGATTTTACTGTTCACCGGTATAGATGAGCTTGGGCACCAAATTAAAATTTTGAATTTATAGGTCATACTTGAGCCCAAAATAAGAGGGGGCCTAATAAACAGGATGGAGGAACAAATCAGTGACCAAAGTTTAATCGTAGGTGTATTTAGATTAGACACTTCTAAACTGAATATGTGAGTTTATCTTGAAAAGTATTTATATCAATATGTAGTTTTATTAGATTGCAGTATTTGGAAGTTCTAAGGGTTAACACTAACTAGCCCACTACCACAACAGGGTTGCTGCCATTACCATTGTTGAAAGGGCTAAAGCGACGGACAACGAAGACATACCTAAAATCTCCAAACGAAAGATACCACATGTCCATCCGGTAGATGAGGGCCTCCCTGAGCTCCCACACTAGCAGGGTAGACAGAGGAGGAGGAGTGGCCCCATGCGAGGGGTGGGGGACTACCGGCAGAGGAGATGCGATGGCGCAACATGCTCAAGATCGCCTCTTGCTAGGGTTGGAAGACAAATGGTTTAGCTCCTGCATTTGTTTTCAAACTTAACGATCTTTAAGATTGATGTACATACAGTTCCTCCTGTCAAGTGTTATGATGATTTTTAACAATGTTTTTCACATGATTATATGCTATATTTTATTTTTCATTAACATGCAAATCAAAAAGTAACGGCCAAATGTGTACACTGAAGATGATGTTGGTATTAGAAAAACTATATACAATTATACATAAAAGGGTACTAGTACCAAACTTAACATACTGGCAACCATGGACATGCAAAGTGTGTTGAACTAACATAACTGAAACATGTTTTTTTGTGCTATGCACGTTTTGCCATCTACAATATCATTGTTATGGAATAAAACTACAAGAAGCGTGTATTTCTAATACTAATCATATTATAAGCTCAAGAAATTACAAACTTGCATATATCAATCATCACAACGTTTCTTGTTAAACTCATATTTTTCAAAAAAGGAGGAAAGCCCCCAGGTATTTTGCATGGACTGATGCACATAACAATTAATTTATTGTTAAATTCTAATACAATTTTCTAAAATGATTCAAGTAACATGGACATGTTGGGAGCAAAGGCATGGAAATTTCTATTTAAGATATAATGCAATTTGTTGCAAGAACATAAAGAATTCCCACAATGGTCAATGGACAAGCACAATAAAGCACATAAGTATACAAGTGATTAAGAGAGGTATACCACATCTCCATAGTCAATGGACAAGCAATAAAAACTACTCCCTCCGTTCCAAAATAAATGTTGTGATTTTAGTTCAAATTTGAACGGAGGGAGTAGATTACAAAATTTGGGTGGTTTGCATGAGAAATATCCCAATTAGTTTGTGCCTTTTAATATAGATCATGGAGTATAGAACTTATAGTTCATACAACAACAAGGAAAAGACAAAACACCTAATGAGCAATGACCAAGGAACCGTTAAAAGCTCACATGTTGAACACATGTAGCTTTTCCAATTTTGCTACTACTTATAAATTAAAAATTAGATCTTCCAAATTAAGTAGTCATACACTTGTCTTGAAAAGTACTTTATCCAACATGTACTTTGATTAGATGCCATAGATATGTTGCAGAGCACAAACTAATGATCAAATCTGCATTTTTATGATCTCCGGCATTTTGAAGCAACCGAAGAAGATTGACAATGATTAATTGATTGCCACATTTAATAAATAAAGAAATATTGGAAATAGTTAATTGAATAATTGTCGCGTTTAATAAAAAAGTACTTGTATATGATGAAGGAATACCGATACATAGTACAGTAATTTATTAGAACCTATCTTGAGGAGTACTTATCCAACATGTAGTTTTATATGATCCCATATATATTTAAGTAGAACACAAATTATTAATAAAAAATTTGTACTCTCTTCGTTCCGAAATTTTTGTCTTAAATTTGTCTGGATATGCAGGGAGATTTCAGCATTTTGAAGGAAAATTGACAATAATAATCAAATTAGAATATTAATAATTGCCGCGTTTCAGGGTTAGCACTCACTAGTCCACCACCAACCGAAGGAGGCCTCCGGTATCCTCCAAATGCTAACGTCCTGCCTACCCGCCTCCCTGTCCCATTTCCTCGATCTCTTCTCTTCTTCCTACGAAAAGCTCGAAGCTTTTTGCAATCGCAACGACTATTAATGGCTGCCGTTCTAAACTAATCACGGAGGCCATTACTAGCTCCTGACGGCGTAGTTAATCCCCCCATAAACACCGTCGCGTCCCGCTCTAATCCTTCGCCTCCCGCCGCTGGTGCCGCTGGTAGCAGTGGTACTAGGTGGCAGTTAGGTGGAGGCGAGGCCGCGGCCGTAGGGGGCGGGAGAAAGAAGCGGTGCGTGCGGCGGGGGAGGAGGTGGAGAGATGGTCGTGGCGCTGGCGGCGGCGCGGCGGAGGCGGGTGTGGCGGTGGGCTATGCGGGCGGTGGCCAGCGCGGTGATGTGGACGGCGGTCCTGCAGCTGGCGTCCATCACCGGCCTCTGGCGCCCCAGGGTCTTCACGGACTGCTGGGGAGGCTCCGGGTCCGGGGGAGCCTCGGCCGGCCTGGCCGCGCTCGCCGGCGAGGACCGGGTCGCCGCGCTGCTCTCCCCTCCGGCGCTCGTGCCCAGGAGTAAGTGCTCTCTTCCTCTTGCTCCCATCCCAAGCTCCCCCCTCCCCTTCCGTGGAATTTAGTTTGGGCGATCTGGGCGAGCTGGTGGTTCCCTGATTTGGGCGGAGCTCGAGTCAAACGCGGCAGTTTGGTGGTCAACGACGCCGTCTCTCCCGGCGATTCGGCTGGACCGCAAGCTCGAAATGGCGATTCCGAGGCCAATTTTGTGCCGTCGTGGGATCTCCAGGTTGCATTGGGGCTGCAAACGTTTTGAATTTGCGTTCGCTTCTTGGTGGACGCTGTTCTGAACCTGGACCTGAAATGCGTGTTCATACCTCAATCTTCATTTCCTTTCCTGTGTTGCTCATATGCTATATCTTGAGAGCTGATTTTTAAGCATGAAATCACTGGAACATCCAATCGAAAGGCGCGCTCGATGTGCCGAGCTAGCTCCGGCCTCTGATTAAGATGAACCTTTGGTGCTTTATGTTGCCAAAAATTAGCAAATGATACAGAGTTGTTCGCAACACGCAAGCAGCATCCATCCAGTGATGCATTTTTATTTATTTATAATGGAAGCTTTTATTACCCCCAGACTCTACATCATTGATGCATACAGCCTCACTGATTGCATCGTTTGTTACAAAGTCACCAAACAATGACATTTGGCATGTCTTGTTGTCTCAGTCCCTTTGTTGGCACTGCGGCACTGGCGCTGATTAGGGTCTTGTTTTTTTTATGCAGGAGTTTATAGAAGCAATGGCTATCTGCTAGTGACTTGCAACGGAGGCCTTAATCAAATGCGAGCCGGGGTTTGTACCTTAGCTAGAATAGATTATTTTTTGCTCCGTAGTTTGGGTACATGCCCGTGATTCTAATTTTCTTATGAAGTGGTGTGCTGCAGATATGTGATATGGTGACCATAGCACGCCATCTGAATCTAACGTTAGTGCTCCCTGAACTCGATAAAAGGTCTTTCTGGGCTGATCCAAGGTATGGTTAGTTTTCCATTCAACATTGTTTCAATAACATCAAACACTAGCTGTTTGTCCAAAATTGCTTCTGCAAACACATAAATATGTGCTATTTAAATGCCATTCATTCCCTTATCTCAGAGTAAAATAGGATCATTTTTCTGTGTGAAATATGTTAATTATTGTTTGCTGCTTAATTACAAAATAAGTTTGTTATTTTGACTTTGCAGTGATTTTGGAGATATATTTGATGTGAACCACTTCATTAATTCGTTAAGAGACGAACTAAAAATTGTCAAAGCACTACCATTGAAACTCCAGCTAAAAACTAGGAGAAGACTTTATTCGATGCCTCCTATCAGCTGGTCAAACGATACGTACTACCTAAAGCGGGTAAATAATGTCTGTCTTACTGCACGCTGCATTTAGCAGTGATAAAAAAGTTAGGAAATCTCATAATCATGTGGACCTGAAAGCTTCTCTGCTGCAGGTATTACCTCTTGCAAGGAAGCACAAGGTCATCCATTTCAATAAAACGGATGCCCGGCTAGCAAACAATGGCATTCCTATCCATCTCCAAATGCTGCGCTGCCGTGTCAACTTTGAGGCTTTGAGATTCACTCCACAGATTGAGGCCCTCGGCAGAAAACTTATCTCCACCCTTCAGCGAAGTGGGGAATTTGTTGTGCTTCACTTGCGTTATGAAATGGACATGCTCTCCTTTTCAGGCTGCACGCATGGCTGTTCTGATAAAGAAACTGAGGAGCTCACCAGAATGAGGTTTGTATTTTGCATTACTACTTGGTGTTATAGATGTGCTGCTTCAGTAGGAACCAACTGATCACGTATGAACTATAGATATGCATATCCATGGTGGAAAGAAAAAGAAATCGATTCTGAATCCAAGAGGCTTCAGGGACTTTGCCCCCTCACACCTGAGGAAATTGCTCTAGTGCTTAAAGCTCTAGGGTTTTCAAAGGATACGTTGATATATATTGCCTCTGGCGAAATCTATGGAGGTGAAAGACGGTTGGCTGCTCTTAAGGCTGCCTATCCGAATTTGGTGAGTGCTTCTTCCATTTACTATTTTCATTTACAATGTTCTCTGAGACAAGTGTTCATTTTCTCAGCTTTGTGTAATAATAGGTTAGAAAGGAAAAACTGTTATCTTCCGATGAATTGTGGCCATTCCAGAACCATTCGACCCAGATGGCAGCACTGGACTACATGGTTTCTATAGCAAGCAATGTTTTCATCCCCAGTTATGATGGAAATATGGCAAGAGTTGTCGAAGGTCACCGCAGGTTGGCTTCTCCGGAATATGTTATTAATGTTTACATTAGTTCAATTTTTTTTGAGTTTGTGTGCTCTTTTGATTATTAGAAACAAACATAAGTAGGTCTACTTTCTAATGGCAACAGAACTACTTTGGGGTTATGCTGATGAACCTTTTGGCTGTTCCGTTTCAGGTATAGTGGCTTTCGCAAGACCATCTTATTGGACAGGACAAAACTTGTTGAGCTTTTGGATCATTTCCAGGGAGGTTCGTTGTCCTGGGATGAATTCTCTGCTGCTGTGAAGGAGGCGCACCAGTATCGCATGGGCCAACCCACAGACAGAAGGGCCATCCCTGGCCGGCCGAAGGAAGAGGACTATTTCTATGCTAATCCGCAAGAATGCGTCGGTTCCAGTTCCATGGGGAGATTAAGAGATGTTTCCTGATGATACCCGGAAAAGCATTGCAAATGAGTATTGATGCTGACCTGATAGCATAGCGTTAACCCGGCGACACCATGACTTTGTACAGCTGACCCAAGTTCCTCCTGCTTACTACTGATTATTCACTTTAGGTACAAGCAGACCTACACGTCGAGTGTCTATAACCAGATTCCATAACAGAATAAAGCTGAGAAAGAGATTCAAGGCATCCGAGTTCGGAGAGAAGAGACGCCACATGAGCAGCCATTCTGCTCTGCTCGATTGCCACTTTCAGTTATTGTTGTATTTTCATTATCTTTAAAAAAAAATCCATTTCATTTCACTCTCCACGCCCCCTTCTGTTTGTTTAGGGCTCTGACTCTTATCATGGGTATGTCAAAGTTCATGAGTGTTAATTTTGACTATGAGGAGTTTTCCTCCAATGTTCTTTTGTACTAGTTACCAAAGCCATTATGAAATTTCAGGTCATACAGAAAATGTTCTGACAAACATTAACCTGGAGCTGGAGGGCTCCATGATAAGATGATCCATTTTTATTTCTGTCCAACAACTGGGTCATGGAGTGTGTTATTACTCTGTTGAACTGTATGCAAACTTCAAGGATGTGGCTGTTGTCCTTGCTTCTGCGTATTTGACCTGCAACCGCGAAGGAATCAGCTGACCTGCAACTGCAAAGGAACCAGCTGATCTCATGCATATCTCTCTTTTTTGTTCCTCTGAAATCCCTAGATAAGTAGTGCAATCCAATGCTGTGTTTCGTCCGTGCAAGTTTTGGACTTTGGTGATGTGTCCTAGAGATTTGATGTGCCCTAGAGATTTGGTTTAGTGTAATCGCTTGTCCAAACATGTTGGCATGGAGAACATCTTGTGCTTGGTTTGAAAAGAAAATGCTCTAGAATCGTTTGGTATTTTCTGTGAACAAGTCTGAACTTGATTTTCTCCTTTTAGTGTTTGTTTAAATCTTTCACTACTTTTACGGCTAAATTTTCAACGGTAAACTATAAAGTAAGCACAACACGACATAGTTCATCGCTCCAGGATCTCTCTAGGTATTCAACTTCTTGTATGTCCTTACTTATACAACATCTGACGACGTGCTGTCACAAAATCAACAAGTCTTCAGCGGGGGAGATAAATAAGTCTAGTATACATTAAATGTTGAATTGAAACGGATGAATTTCAAACAGATTTGCTAGTGCTCGTTTGATGAGAATTAACAAAGTCTTATCTAACTCATATGCTGTTTCATTTTTACGTGGAGATTCATGAGAACCTTTTTTATGCTTGATTGATTTTTTTATAACAATGTCAGTTAGATGAGACTTATTTAATTCAGATATGTGTTATGAACGGAAGTGGTATTTTCTACAAGAATATTGTATGACCATAAAATGTTTTTCCGGCTTGTTCATCAGAAATACTGCATCGTTGTTGACAATAAGAGATGAAAATATTGAATAAAGTTGGGGGGTAAGATCATTGCTATTTTCATTTGAAGAAAGCAAGAACAAAAATGGAAAAGTGCAAGAATTTGCAAGGGCCCAACCAGGTTCGAACCGGTGACCTATTGATCTGCAGTCAATTGCTCTACCACTGAGCTATGGACCCAATTTGGTTAAAAAAAATTAATTACGAACATATTAGCTGATCTTGTCAGAGTGCACATGTTTTTTCTGTTTTGAAGTCTGCTCTAGAGGATCTCGATTCATTATTAAAAAAAGGAAAGAGAGTTGCTTGTTAAATTTGCGGAAAATCGTTACATCATGCTCACAAGATGGGGCATTCCGGCAGACCTGTCTACCCACAAGACCCACACACTACCGAAAAGAGAAACACCGTTGAGGATGCCTGCAAGGTGTCATCGTTGTCACTTCTCCCTAAGCTCCGACTTCATCGCAGACGATCAACCAAGAGCCCAAATAAATATGTCTAGCAGAGTCACAATACTAGCGCCAACCTCCGTAATTTTTGGAGGTCATTCCAAATAGAGCCCGCAAACCTTCAAATTAAACCCAACCGATCATGAGGAAGGGAACTTTCAGGTCATGCTTCCTCCCCCTTTCATGCCCGTACCAATGTTGTGGCTATGTTTTTCAACCGTAAATGCGCCCTTTAACGGCTGCTCTCTGCCTGCCGTCTCCCCAACTACCCATTAATGGCGTTTGTTCCTGCCGCCCACCGGCTATACGATGCATCTCCCTCCACTAATCCACTCTCCTCAATGGCTTATCGCAAGCCCATTTCCACCGACATCAAGTAGGAGCAGCAAGAGAAGGTGTACGACTAGGCTGCTCGACGGCCGACTTTGACCATGCCTTGGTTGCTGTTGGGAAGATGAATGCTGAGAGGGACCACTGGTTTTGGGATCATACGCCCGATGCCAACACCGGGAATGTCACATGCAGGAAATGGGATGAGCCTGCCCTGCCCTTTCTTCCCTCCATCATGGCCCGCAATGTCGTCGCCAGTGCAAGTCCGGTGTGGGACGAGGCTGCTTTTGGCTCGTTTTCGTGAGATTGAGGCGGCCAATGCCGCATCGTCTAGCATCGATAAGTCCCGCCGCCGTTATCGTTTCAACAACTAGTTTTTTTACATGTTTAGTTTAAATTTTAATGTTCTATATTTATTAAGTCGTAACGTGACCAATGCCGCATTGTCTAGCATCGACAAGTCCCGCCGCCGTTATCGTTTCAACAACTAGTTTTTTTACATGTTTAGTTTAAATTTTAACGTTCTATATTTACTAAGTCGTAACGTGACCAATTTTCTAGAGCTAACTATGAAATAAACTGCTTGGGCCGGGAAATCGTCCATGAATTAAATTGTCTGTGGGGAGCCTGTCCAGGAAGAAAATGTCGTAGCCAATGACATATGAGTCTTACATGCAGACTTTTTTTATTCGCATCAAGAAGAGACATCAAAAGAGAATATCACGTCCTTCTGAAGTTAACGATTCAAAAGTAATCATCATGTTTGCCAATGCATATTACGTAATGTTCTTCTGAAGATGTCTAAAAAAAACATGTTCTTCTGAATAAGTGAGATAAACAAAAAGACAACATATGAGGGCCCAACCGGGTTCGAACCGGTGACCTATTGATCTGCAGTCAATTGCTCTACCACTGAGCTATGGACCCAATTTGACTAAAACATTTTTGTTTTAACTTTCCTTTCATCCTCCACGCTCCCTTCTGTTTGCTTAGGGCACTGACTCTGATCGTGGGTAAGTCGAAGTTCGTGAGTGTTAATCTTTTTTACGAGGAGTTTCCTCTGATGTTTTTCTTGTACTAGTCACCGAAGCCATTACGAACTTTCAGCTCACACGGAATGACAAACATTTTTTTCGCGAATACGCAAAGCTTGCGTATCATTGCATTGATAGAAGGAATAGAATGAGTACAGAGAGGGGAACATCACATGACGCGGCCGCAGACAGGCGTGAACATGATGTCCGGAGCAGGGAGACAAGGGATGCTCGGCCCGAACAAGGGATACGCAAACATTACTTGCTACGGAGGGGTCAAATCCTCAAAGATAATACTGTACTATGATTGATTGATTTTACTTTCTTTCCAGCAACTTATTCATGGGGTGTATTCTTGTTCTATCGAACAACTCGTGTGCTTAAACACCGATATTGTGGCTGCTGTGCCACAAGAGAGCACATCCTTCTGCACATTGACCAATCAGCTGATCTGATGTGCAGCTTATTTTTTTTTGTTCTTGTGAAATCCCTAGGCCAGTGTATTCCAGTCTAGTCCTTTTTGTCCGGCTTTGGTATCGTTGCAGTCATTTTCTGCTAGATATCTGATTTGAATTGATGAGTGTAACCCAAAGTCTTCCGACACCGACAGGAAGATAAGAAACATGAGAGCATGATGTTTTCTTTATCTTGCTGTCCTGTGAGGAACCTTTATCATCAAAATTTGGTGCTTTAGAGATCTTGTTGAGATTTGGAGATATTTGGATTCGAGTTCTAGGGATTTGACAGGAAGAACATGGGGAAAAACTCTGGGACCTTCTGCTCTGTTCGAGCGAGCCCCTCTTCTCTTAATATTGTGATTCTTATACTCCAGCCCTCCACGAATTACATATTTACTTAGTTACATATAAGATATAACTCAACACTCCCCCTCAAGATGGGGCAAATGCATCGTACAACCCCATCTTGCTACAGAAGGTAGAAAATAATCTATCAGGCAAGCCCTTTGTGAGGATATCTGCTAATTGATTCGATGAATTTACATATGACATGAAGATAATTCTGAGATCCAGCTTCTCCTTAATGAAGGGACGGTCTATCTCAATATGTTTTGTCCGGTCATGTTGCACAGGATTGTTAGCAATATCGAGGGCCGCCTTATTATCACAGTACAACACCAGTGGTTTTGATTGAAATAGGCCTAGCTCCATCAACAGGATCCGTAGCCATAATACTTCACATACACCATGTGCCATGGATCTGAATTCCCGCTTCAGCTGTAGATCGTGCTACAACACTTTGCTTCTTACTACGCCATGTAACAAGGTTACCTCCAACAAATGTGCAATAGCCCGATGTCGATCTTCGGTCGTCCATGGAACCAGCCCAGTCCGCGTCAGTGTAGCACTCTACTTGCAAATGGCCATTTGATGTGTATAATAATCCTCGACCAGGACAACCCTTGAGGTATCTAATTATCCGAACTACAACATCCATACGATGAGTTCGAGGATCATGCATGAACTGACTTACGACACTTACAGCGAAAGCAATATCTGGACGGGTGTGAGATAAATAAATTAGTCGCCCAACAAGTCTTTGATAGAGCTCTTGATCAACAGGCCCGCCATCTCCATCATGAAGACGATGATTCTGCTCAATTGGGGTAGGAGTCGGGCGACACCCAGACAAGCTATTAGAGTTCGTACCGAGTTCATTTTTGCAACCGGTGCGAATGTCTCATCATAGTCAATCCCATATGTTTGGGTATATCCCTTCGCTACTAGGCGAGCTTTGTACCGTTCCACTTTGCCGTCAGGATTTTGCTTGACCGTGTACACCCACTTACAACCCACAGGCTCGTTACCCATTGACAGCGTCACAAGTTCCCAAGTTCTATTTTTCTCCAAAGCTTTCATTTCCTCGATCATTGCTGCTTTCCACTTAGTGTCCTGCATGGCCTCTCTCCAGTCTTTGGGTATGGATATGGAGTCAAGGGAAGCAATAAAACTTTTGAACAAAGGATTACAATTATCATAGGAGATGAACTTGGCGATGTCATGTTTGTGGCCAACATAATCCTTCAGACGTGGTGGTGTAACTGGACGTCTAACAGGCTTACGTAGAGCAATAGGAAGATTATGAACAGTAGGAGGGTTTGGAATAACAGTAGAGGGTTCAGTACCTTGCTACAGTGTGTCTTGTATCACTGAATTAGGGGACAGTGACATGGAATCTGGAGACACCGGCGTGATGGGTTGTACTACATGTTCAGTAGAGGACATGTCATGTTCATGCCCCTCTTGAACACTGGAGTTGCTATTGTTCTCACCCGTGTTCATGGTGTTTGTGTTTTCCTCCCCCTGTGTACCTTGCCCATATTGAGGTGTGTCACCAAGTGAAGGAACAGGAATGGACTGAATAAGAACATCTCTACCAACAACATTCTCCCCCTCTCGACCAATCCTAGAAATAGGAGTAGTAGAGGAAGAAGGATGGCATGCACCAAAGGTAGGGGGATAAAATGACTCATTTTCACGAAAAGTAACATCCATGGTCACAAAAAAACGCCGCTCAGCTGGGCACCAACAGCGATAGCCTTTCTGAGTGGGAGAATACCCAACAAAAATACAACGAACAACACGAGGGTCAAGTTTTCCTACTGAATTTCTGTAATCATGTACAAAACAAACACATCCAAATACTTTTGGTGGCACAATAAAAGGATTTGAACCACTCAGGCATTCAATTGGGGTTTTAAAGTTCAGAATGCGTGAGGGCATATGGTTTATCAAATATGCTGCTGTTTTAACTGCCTCGCCCCAAAGAAACTTTGGCACATGCATTGTAAACATGAGAGAGCGTGCAACCTCCAACAAATGTCTATTTTTTTGTTCAGCGACACCATTTTGGGAAGGAGTATCAACACATGTTGTTTGGTGTATTATGCCATTGGAGGACAGAAAATAATAAAAATCATTATTAACATACTCAGTGCCATTGTCTGAACGAAAATTTCACCTTTGCATTATATTGGTTGCAGACCAAAGCGTAGAAATCTTTGAATGCGTTGAAAACATCACATTTTTGTTTGAGTAGGTAAAGCCAAGTACATCGACTAAAACCATCAATAAAGGTTACAAACCAACGATCTCCCAAAAGAGAGGTGGTGACGGAAGGACCCCAAACATCCGAGTGAATAATCTCAAAGGGAGTTTGACTTGTTTCACTACTAGTAGGATAGGTGGCCCTTGTATGCTTAGCAAGTTCACATGCATCACATACAAGCTTATCCTTGTAGCAGGAAGCAAAAAGAGAAGGAAATACACGAGATAAAACATGGAAAGACAAATGGCCAAGTCTGCGGTGGAGTAATAGCAACTCATCTGTGGATGAGGTAAATGCAGCAAGTGCAAGCGGGGCTGCAACATTGTCGAGGTAGTACAGACCATCACGCTCGGTGCCAGTCGCAAGTACCTTCCCTGTCTTCAGTTCCCGGAAGACACAAAAGTAAGGTTCAAACCAAGCTCTACAATTAAGCGACTTCATAATTGAACTGACTGAGAGAGGATTTACTGGAAAATCTGGAACATATAAAACTAGGGTTAAAGATAAAGAAGGTGTACAACTAATAGTTCCACTCCCCATTATAGGAATATAAGAAACCTATAAAACTGGAAAATCTGGAACATATAAAACAGAGGATCCATCAGCTATACGGACCCTATCTTTTCCTGGTCTAGGAATATAAGAAGAGAACCCCTTAGGGGAACCTGTCATATGGTTAGTAGCTCCAGAATCTATTATCCAAGGAGAATATGCATATTTAATTGGATGATGTGAGTAGTCCACACCTTGAGATGGATGGTAACTGGACACAGAGCCAGCAGGAACTTCATTGGATGCAGCTAAGAGTTTTGATTTAAATTCCTTGAGAGCTTGTGCAGCTGCTGCTGATAATTCACTTGTGGACGAAGTGAGATGCACACGATCTTGCTTCTTCCATCGGGCATCACCAAACTTCAGCCGTCCATGTCGTTGTTGCCACCCAGGTGGATATCCAATCAGATCAAAACAATTCTTCTTTATGTGGCCAGTTTGCTTGCAGTGATCACATACTACCTTTGGCTTTCTCCTGTACTCAAACATAGTAGTATTTGCTTGATCATTGTTAGAAGCAACAGAAGATGTAGTATGAGCCTGTGAAGAGAGAGCAGCACGAGTGTCAACACTTGCATGTGGGGTCACGACTTGGTTTGATAACCGAGTCTCCTCTTCGAGAACACTAGATACTGCTTCATCAAGGGTGGGCCAATCCGGAGCTGAATAGATCATTTGTCTTCGAAGATCAAACTCTTGGTTTAGCCCTTCCAAAAAGCTTTGAACAAGAATGGGCTGAAACCATTCACGAAGAAGAGCCAAGTCTTTTGGATCATTAGACTCGAAAGGACGAAAGAACTCAAGGTCCCTGTATAACCTTTTCAGTTCACCAGCATAATCTGTTATAGACCTCTCTCCTTGTTTAAGATTTCTCATCTCATGGAGCACCCTTGTCACTTGCATCTTGTTTGTTTTGCGAGAGAGTTGTTGTCCAATTTCCTTCCACACTTCTGCTGTAGTTTGCAGGTTCTCAACCTGCTCACGGACCGAAGGCTCCATCGACCCCAACAACCACACCATAACACGCTGCTCATTCTGTTCCCATTGCTCCAACTCCAGTTTATCATCTGGTTTCACAGAAGTGCCGTCCAAAAAATGTTTGAGGCCATGAGATCCTAGAATCAGAGTAGCATGCCGTGACCAACTGAAATAATTTCCAGGTCCAGAAAGCCTGACCGGGTTAGGCTCCAAAGTGATGGTTCCTTTAGATTTTTGCTGGGATTACTCAACAAGCTGGGCAAATAACTTCTGCATACTCTCACATAATTTATCTACACTGGCATCTCCCATCTTATCTTTGATTTTATCTCCCATACAATCAGGTCACGACCAGATCACTAGTTCACCAAACACTCAGGTTCTAGAAAAACACAACACACTTATACAGACAACAAAACAGAGGATGAATTGTACTTGTAGTGCACACCTGAGCCAAATCGCATGGAACAGCCTAATCTTGCATCAATCGGACATCCAGCTAGCTAGCTTACTTCTTGGATAGAGACAGCTTGATGAAGACACAGCAGCACCAAGCAATTTTTCAGCGACAGCAAGACGCACCGGTCGGCGACTGCGACGGGATACAACAGACTGACGCTCACGGTGGACCTTGCCGCAACCTCCAGAAGAAAACTAAGGCGACGACGGTGCAGTGATGCAACGACAGCGACGACGGCGCTCTACAGTACCTCGCAGCCGACGACGGCGACCACGACACAAGCGGCGCTAGCTCCACCCGAGAAGCCATTTCAGCATGCAGGTGCTAATGAAGAAAAAGAAGTTAGAATCCGTTCTATGATCAGAACTACTCCCTCCGTCTCATGATGTAAGACCTTTTTTTGTCACTATCGCCCAACCTAGATATCTCTACCTTCAGCTCGATTGTTGCACAATTTATTCATTTTTTAGGTTCGGAGTCTAGAACTATTTTTTCTTGGACTTGACTCACATTGCACATGTTGTAATATACTACTCGAAAAAGGTTCCTCGCAAGCGGATTTTCAATAATGATGTAAGCGTGTTTTGAATGCATATTACAGAGCTGCTGGCCAAAAGAAAGAACAAATGACCATATCATGTTCATATGAAGAACTGAGAGTAAAAAACAAACAAGAGATACTCTACAAAAAGAAGACAATTATCATGTCTATTTGAAGAAATGAGATTTATAAAAGAAGAGAAACAAAAATAAAATGATAAAAAATAAAGAGCTGCTGGCCAAAAGAAAGAGATACTCTACAAAAAGAAGACAATTATCATGTCTATTTGAAGAAATGAGATTTATAAAAGAAGAGAAACAAAAATAAAATGATAAAAAATATAGATAGAGGGCCCAACCGGGTTCGAACCAGTGACCTATTGATCTGCAGTCAATTGCTCTACCACTGAGCTATGAACCCATTTGTTGATAAATTTATTTTATTTTCCTAAGACTGAAGTTCTCCACGATAGTATGGTTCATTTTACTTCTTTCCAGCAACTGATTCATGGAATGCATTCTTCTTTTACTGAACAGCGTGTGTATAAGCAAACGCCGATGTTGTGGTTCTTGTCCTTGCTCTGCACATTGACCTGCAAGTGCAAACGTATCAGCTGATCTTACGTGTAACTTTTCTTTTGGTTCTTCTGAAATCCCTATCTGAGTGTGTGACACAGACACACAGTGCGATGTGTTTTTGTTAGATTTTGGTGATGGCAGTATTGTCCCGGTCATTTTCTGCTAGAGGCTTGGTTTGGTGTAGTCTCCTTGATCCAAACTTGTTCACCTGGACATAATTCTGTGTTTGGTTTGAAAACTTGGTGAGAGGTTTTCTTTTGGATTAGGCACAAAACTAAAGGAGTACTAAGAGCTCCTTTGATTCAATGAAATTCCATAAAAAAAATTGGAGGAATTTAATCCTTAGAATTATTTTCCTATGGTGGTCGTTTGATTCGCAGAATTGGAATCTTTAGGAATTTTTTCATAGGATCCATTTGTACTACTTTTTAGAGAAAATTTTCCATCCACTCAAACCTCTTGGTAGAATCCCATTGTTTTTCGTGTGCTATCAAACATTCGTTCATTCATATGTTTGTTACCCTGTAGGATACAAGAGGATATGACATTGTTTCTTCATTTAGAGAATCATGTGAATCAAAGAGACCATAGTTGCAGAGTTTGGTTTTGTGTGTTCCTTTTGGAACCTCCCTTGTATGGCAAGGGTGCTCGCGCAATTCATTGAAGATAGACAAAGTTACATCATCTTATAAGGAAAACCAAGTTGAAACACTTACAAAACACGGTTTATTGAAGAAAGACATACCAAGACCCTCACATCGAGCGATGGATCTAACAAAGACTAGGCCCGGAGCGCTGTCGGCACACTGTTAGTAATTTAACTTTTTTTGCGAGTGACTGCTTAACTTTATTGCCTCAACAATTGCACTAGGATATTCCAAAAAAAAAAACAATTACACTAGGATACCTGGCAAAGTCATCATGTTGTTGGAGTCTTTCAACGATGATGAAAGAAGCACAAGAACATGACCAACGTTGGTCAATACCTAGTGATAAGAAATCTCACAACCTAAGAAACTTGTGCTAAAACAAGTACATAATACATGGTCTAGGGAAAAAATGGCTAGACTCGGTTCTCGTACTAGAACCAGGTTCCAACTTATGCCCACCCGTAGATGCTCCTACCTTTGGCTCAATCGCTTTCTTATTTTTCAATCGCTTTCTTAGACGCGAGTCTAGTATTTATTTTGGACTGAACTCATGTGCTCGTGCTGTAATTGACCGGATTTCTAATAATGAATTAAGCACGTTTCACATGCATTTTGAAGTGAAACTTAAAAAAATAAAAGAAAACAAGATATATTCTATGAAAAGAATACCACATGCCCATATAATGTTTATTTGAAGAAGTTAGTTTAAAACAAAAAATAAATTAAGCGCGTTTCGATATGCATTTTGAACTCTAGTTTAAATGAAAAATAAAATATACTCCTGTATTCTAAAAAAGGTACCACATGACCGTATACCGTTTATGTGACAAAAATATAATGGAAATTAGGGAGGGCCCAACCGGGTTGGGACCGGTGACCTATTGATCTGCAGTCAATTGCTCTACCACTGAGCTATGGACACAATTTGGTTAAAAATAATAATTACAAACATATTAGCTGATCTTGTGAGAGTGCACACGTTTTTTTTTCTGTTTTGAAGTTTGCTCTAGAGTATCTCGATTTATTATTAAAAAAAGGAAAGAGAGTTGCTCGTTAAATTTGCTGAAAATCCTTACATCATGCTCACAAGATGGGGCATTCCGGCTGACCTGGCTACCCACAAGACCCACACACCGCCGAAAAAAGAAACACTGTCGAGAATGCCTGCAAGGTATCATCGTCGTCACGTCTCCCTGAGCAAGCCACTCCGACTTCATCGCAGACAACCAACCAAGAGCTCAAAAAATATGTCTAGCAGAGTCACAATAACGGCGCCAACCTATGTAATTTTTGGAGGTCATTCCAAATCAAGCCCGCAAACTTTCAAATTTGAAGGCTGGGAGCGTTGTTATGGAGCAAGCTCCAAACCCAACCGACCACGAGGAAAGGAACTTTCAGACCGTTCTCCCCTCCCTTTCGTGCCCGTACCAATGTTGTGGTTGTGTTTTTCACCTGTAAATGGGCCCTTTAACAGCTGCTTGTTGTTTATCGTCTCTCCAACTACCCATTAATGGCGCCCGTTCCCGCGGTCCGCCGGCTATACGATGCCTCTCCCTCCACTACTCCACTCTCCTCAATGGCTTATCGCAAGCCCATTGCCACTGACATCAAGTACTAGTAGTAGGAGTAGCAAGAGCAAGTGTACGCTAGGCTACTCGACAGGCCGACTTGGACCGCACCTTGGTGGTTGTTGGAAAGATGGATGCCGAGAGGGACCACCGGCTTTGGGACCGCAGGCCCGCTCCCAAGACTGGGAATGACAAATCATCGGAATGCGATGAGGCCGCCCTGCCCTGTTTCGCTCCATCGTGGCATGCAATGTCGTCGCCCACGCAAGGCCGACGTGGGACGAGGCCGCTTTTGGCTCGTTTTCATGACGTTGAGGAGGCCAATGCCGCATCGTCCATCGTCAGCGCCGTTATCGTTTCAACAACTAGTTTAGTTGTAGGTTTGGTTTAAGTTTTATTGTTTCATATGTACTAAGTCGTAGTGTGACCATTCCCCCCCCCCCCCCTTTTTTTTGAGAAAAACCAATTTTCCGCCCCTGACTATGAAATAAGCAGCTTATTTTAATTTTACCCGTTGGTTCGGCAGCCTTGAAAACATTATGGAAAATGGCATGCCTTCCTGAAGAAGCAACATAAAAAAATATCATCTCTTTTTGAAGATAACGAATGAAAACTACCATGTTTCCAATGCATACCATGGACCCAAGGGAGTTTTCCTACGGGAGGGCCACATGACTATACCATGTTCTTATCTGCAGTCAATTGCTCTACCACTGAGCTATGGACCCATTTGATGACAATTTTCATACCTAATGGTACTCATTAGATAAACAACGGATAACCTTTTTACGTCATACTCCACATGAAATGTATAGCTTACTTAACGACGGCCAACATGCAATGTATGTTCGAGATCACGTGCTCCAACCCAAGAAGAACTCCACATGAAATGCCCGTACATGAGATACCGGCGGATATATATACTTTCATACACACTGATCCTCTCGTTTCAAAGTAAACAAAGAAGAAAGAGTCTCGTATCGATCATCGTATATGAATCAGAAAGAAACGATGCGTGCATGAAACAAAACAACATCTTCTTCCTTATACGCTCCATTACAAGTTACCACGACGTCCACTCTTGCCACCTACACGAAACCAAGTGGCGGTCTCTCTAGGCTCTAACTACTTTATCCCAGTTTTACAGTTTGTTTTACAGTATTTGTTCGACCGTAGCTAAAATAAACCCTTAAAATGCAATTTTTTTTACCCGTATCTCAGCTTTATAGTTTGCGATGTTAAGGGGTCTGTTAGAGATGCTCTAAGGGCTCCTTTGATTCAATGAAATTCCATAAAAAAAAATTGGAGGAATTTAATCCTTAGAATTCTTTTCCTACAGTGGTCGTTTGATTCGCAGAATTGGAATCCTTGGGAATTTTCATAGGATCCATTTGTCATTTTAGAGAAAATTTTCCATCCACTCAAGCCTCTTGGTAGAATTCCGTTGTTTTTCATGTGCTATCAAACATTCTTTCATCCATATTCTCATAGCTTTGTTATCATGTAGGATACAAGAGGATATGACACTATGTTTCTTCATTTTGAGAATCATGTGAATCAGAGAGGCCCTAGTTGCAGAGTTTTTTTGTTGTTGTTGCGAGAAATAGAGTTTGGTTTTCTGTGTTCCTTTTGGAACCTACCTTGTCGGGCAAGGGTGCTCGTGCAATTTATTGAAGATAGAAAAAGTTGGACCAGCTTATAAGAAAAACCGAGTCGAAACATGGCTTATTTTTTTGTTTTCATCAAGTTTGGATTACTTACCCCGAGTGTCACATACAAAGACCCTCACATGGAGCGATGGATCTAACAAAGACTAGGGCTGGAGCACTGTAGGCACACTGGTACTCCCTCTGTCCCAAAATATAAGAACGTTTTTAACACCACACTAGTGTCAAAAACGTTCTTATATTATGGGACGGAGGGAGTAGTATTTTAACTTCTTTTTTTCCGAGTGAATGTTGAACTTTATTGCCTCAACAACTACACTAGGATAGCTGGCAAAGTCATTATGTTGTTGGAGCCTTTCAACGCTGATAAAAGAAGCACAAGAGACCAATGTTGGTCAATAACTAGTGATAAGAAATCTCACAACCAAAGAAACTTGTGCTAAAGAAGTATATAATACATGGGCTAGGGGAAAATGGCTAGACTCGGTTCTCGTACTAGAACCAGGTTCCAACTTACGCCCACCCGTAGATGCTCCTACCTTTGGCTTAATCGCTGCATAATTCTTTTCTTAGACGTGAGTCTAGTATTTATTTTGGACTGAACTCACATTGCTCATGCTCTAATTGGTCGGATTTCTAATAATGAATTAAGAGTTTTCAGATGCATTTTGAAGTGAAACTTCAAAAATAAATAGAAAACAAGATATATTCTATGAAAAGAATACCACATGCCCATATAATGTTTATTTGAAGAAGTTAGTTTAAAACAAAAAATAAATTAAGCGCGTTTCGATATGCATTTTGAACTCTAGTTTAAATGAAAAATAAAATATACTTCTGTATTCTAAAAAAGGTACCACATGACCATATACCGTTTATGTGACAAAAATATAATGGAAATTAGGGAGGGCCCAACCGGGTTGGGACCGGTGACCTATTGATCTGCAGTCAATTGCTCTACCACTGAGCTATGGACACAATTTGGTTAAAAATAATAATTACAAACATATTAGCTGATCTTGTGAGAGTGCACACGTTTTTTTTTTCTGTTTTGAAGTTTGCTCTAGAGTATCTCGATTTATTATTAAAAAAAGGAAAGAGAGTTGCTCGTTAAATTTGCTGAAAATCCTTACATCATGCTCACAAGATGGGGCATTCCGGCTGACCTGGCTACCCACAAGACCCACACACCGCCGAAAAAAGAAACACTGTCGAGAATGCCTGCAAGGTATCATCGTCGTCACGTCTCCCTGAGCAAGCCACTCCGACTTCATCGCAGACAACCAACCAAGAGCTCAAAAAATATGTCTAGCAGAGTCACAATAACGGCGCCAACCTATGTAATTTTTGGAGGTCATTCCAAATCAAGCCTGCAAACTTTCAAATTTGAAGGCTGGGAACGCTGTTATGGAGCAAGCTCCAAACCCAACCGACCACGAGGAAAGGAACTTTCAGACCATTCTCCCCTCCCTTTCGTGCCCGTACCAATGTTGTGGTTGTGTTTTTCACCTGTAAATGGGCCCTTTAACAGCTGCTTGTTGTTTATCGTCTCTCCAACTACCCATTAATGGCGCCCGTTCCCGCGGTCCGCCGGCTATACGATGCCTCTCCCTCCACTACTCCACTCTCCTCAATGGCTTATCGCAAGCCCATTGCCACTGACATCAAGTACTAGTAGTAGGAGTAGCAAGAGCAAGTGTACGCTAGGCTACTCGACAGGCCGACTTGGACCGCACCTTGGTGGTTGTTGGAAAGATGGATGCCGAGAGGGACCACCGGCTTTGGGACCGCAGTCCCGCTCCCAAGACTGGGAATGACAAATCATCGGAATGCGATGAGGCCGCCCTGCCCTGTTTCGCTCCATCGTGGCATGCAAAGTCGTCGCCCACGCAAGGCCGACGTGGGACGAGGCCGCTTTTGGCTCGTTTTCATGACATTGAGGAGGCCAATGCCGCATCGTCCATCGTCAGCGCCGTTATCGTTTCAACAACTAGTTTAGTTGTAGGTTTGGTTTAAGTTTTAGTGTTTTATATGTACTAAGTCGTAGTGTGACCATTCCCCCCCCCCCCCTTTTTTTTTGAGAAAAACCAATTTCCCGCCCCTGACTATGAAATAAGCAGCTTATTTTAATTTTACCCGTTGTTTCGGCAGCCTTGAAAACATTATGGAAAATGGCATGCCTTCCTGAAGAAGCAACATAAAAAAATATCATCTCTTTTTGAAGATAACGAATGAAAACTATCATGTTTCCAATGCATACCATGGACCCAAGGGAGTTTTCCTACGGGAGGGCCACATGACTATACCATGTTCTTATCTGCAGTCAATTGCTCTACCACTGAGCTATGGACCCATTTGATGACAATTTTCATACCTAATGGTACTCATTAGATAAACAACGGATAACCTTTTTACGTCATACTCCACATGAAATGTATAGCTTACTTAACGACGGCCAACGAACCAGTGACCTATTGATCTGCAGTCAATTGCTCTACCACTGAGCTATGGACCCTATTTGGTTAAAAAATAATAATTACGGACATATTAGCTAGTCTTCTGAGAGTGCACACGTTTTTCCTGTTGAAGTCTGCTCTAGAGGATCTCGATTTATTATTAAAAAATGGAAAGAGAGCTGCTCGTTAAATTTGCGGAAAATCATTACATCATGCTCACAAGATGGGGCATTCCGGTTGACCTGGCTATCCACAAGACCCAGACACTACCGAAAAGAGAAACACCGTCGAGGATGCCTGCAAGGTGTCATCGTTGTCACTTATCCCTAAGCTCTGACTTCATCGCAGACGATCATCCAAGAGCCCAAAAAATATGTCTAGCAGAGTCACAATACTGGCGCCAACCTCCGTAATTTTTGGAGGTCATTCCAAATCAAGCACGCAAACCTTCAAATTTGAAGTTTATGAGTGTTGATATGGAGCAAGCTCCTAACCCAACCGACCACGAGGAAGGGAACTTTCAGATCATGCTTCCTCCCCCTTTCATGCCCGTACCAATGTTGTGGCTAAGTTTTTCACCCGTAAATGCGCCCTTTAATGGCTGCTCTCTGCCTGCTGTCTCCCCAACTACCCATTAATGGCGTCTGTTCCGCCGCCCACCGGCTATACGGTGCCTCTCCCTCCACTACTCCACTCTCCTCAAGCCCATTGCCACCAACATCAACTAGGAGCAGCAAGAGAAGGTGTACGACTAGGCTGCCAGATGTGCCGACTTTAACCGTGCCTTGATGGTTGTTGGGAAGATGAATGCTGAGAGGGACCATTGGCTTTGGGACCACACGCCCGCTTCCAACACCGGGAATGACACATGGACGAAATGGGATGAGGCTGCCCTGCCCTGTCTTCCCTCCATCATGGCCCGCAATGTTGTAGCCGGCGCACCGGTGTCGGACGAGGCTGCTTTTGGCTCGTTTTCATGAGATTGAGGCGTCCAATGCCGCATCGTCTATCATCGAAAGTCCCGCCACTGTTATCATTTTAACAACTAGTTTTTTTATAGGTTTAGTTTAAGTTTTAATGTTCTATATATACTAAGTCGTAGTGCGACCAATTTTTTCGCCCCTAACTATGAAATAAACTGCTTGGGCTGGGAAATCGTCCATGAATGAAATCTTCTGTGCTAAATTCATGCGTGCTTTGTGTGTGTGTGTGTGGGGGGGGGGGGGGGGGAGTTGAGCTGGGAAGAAAAATGTTATAGCCAATGACATACGAGTCTCACACGCAGATATTTGTTACTGATTTTAATTTTACCCGTTACTTCGGCAGCCTTGAAAACATTATGAAAAGTCGCATGTCTTCTTGAAGGAGCGACATAAAAAAAATCATATCGTTCTGAAGTTAACAATAAAAAGTACTCATCATCTTTCTGAAGTTAACAATGAAAAGTACTCATCATGTTTGCAATACATATTACGGACCCAAGGGAGTTTTCGAGAGGACCACATGAGTATATCATGTTCTTTTGAAGAAGTGACTTCTAAAAAGAAAATGAAAAAAAAACTAAATGAGCACGAGGGCCCAACCGGGTTCGAACCGGTGACCTATTGATCTGCAGTCAATTGCTCTACCACTGAGCTATGGACCCATTTGATGATGAATTCCGCGCCTACCACTCCCCATTACATATAAACAACGGATAATCTTTTACACCATACCTAAGCTTACTTACCTACGGCCAACGTGAAATCTATGTTCGAAATCACGTGCTCCAAGTCCAACCCGAGAAGAACTCGACATGAAACGTCCGTACATGAGAGAAGACCAAATGCCGGCGGATATATGTATGTATGACACTGAAAACTGTCCTCTCGTTTCAAAGTAAAACAAAGACGATCGAAAGAGTCTCGTACCGATCGATCATCGTATATGAATCGGAAGAAGGCGATGCGCGCATGAAACAACACATCACCACCTTCCTTATACGCCCAATTACGAGTCCACTGATGCCACTTAATTACTAGTACTACATTGCACCCCACTCTATATATCAAAATTAACCTGCACGGCATCAAGTGAGTGGCGGTCTCTGTGGCTAGCTACTTGGCGGCGGCGACGGCGCCATTGGAGGAGGAAGGCGGAGGCAGCAGGAAGTCGAGGAGGATCTGGTTGAAGAGCTTGGAGTCCTCCTGCTGCGGCAGGTGGCCCGTGTTGGGGATGATCCTCACCGTCGCCTTCTCCCCGAGCTTCTCCTTCACCTTGTGCGCCTTGGCCACCGGGAAGATCTGGTCGAACTCGCCCCACACGATCAACACTTCCTGCAAACATACGATCATGCCAACATCCCTGCTGTTAGTCGAACAAACGTACGTCTGTGAGTGCTAATCAGTAGAGTAGTAATTACCTGAGGGAGAGGAGTGATCTGGAAGCCGTGCCCGGAGGCGATCCCCTTGATCAGCTCGATCTTCCCCTCTCTCTGGACAGCGAAGCACTTCTGCACAGTAAAAGTGTTCGTGCTTTATCAAGTTATAAATCAATTAGTTGCAATCTAGTACCCCTACTCTAACTTGGATTTTTTTATTGTGGCTACATGCATGCATGCTTGCTGTGTCACACACCCACATTCTCCACCAACTGATCGGTCGGTGGCAGACGTGATTCGCCACCAAATCGCTGGTGCGCTAGCGAGCTGGGGCGATCCATCATTTTCTTAGCTTTTTGATCATGGCGGCGAATGATGCACACTACTCCGACCTTTTCAATCGACGTCGCACCCAACCCACGTATGCATGGCCTCAATGTTACGTCAACCAGAACACGTTTACTGTATGTCTGTATTACTACATGTGCGTGTGTTGTACTCCGGCGAATGGCGTCGGAGTGCGTACGTACCCGGAGGAGGTCGCGGGCGAGGCACTCGGGGAGGTACTTGGGCGGGCCGTGCGCGCAGATGTCCATCAGCCGCCGCAGCGCCTTGGTGTCCGCCGGCACCATCAGCTCCGTCACGTCCGCCACGCCGCCCTTGGCCGCCAGCGCCCGGTCGTCCTCGGGGCCCTTGGCCAGGTCCGAGCTGCAGACCGCCACCTTCCCCACCGTCCACGCTCCGCCTCCCTGCTGCAGCGCCCGCGCCAGGTGGTACGCCACCAGCCCGCCGTAGCTGGTGCCCACCACGTGCACCACCCGCCCATCCCCGGCGGCGAGGTGGTCGCTGGCGAGGAGCTTGGCGATGGCGGCGGCCTGGAACGCGTCGGAGCGGCCCGGGGCCCGCGTGGTGGAGGCGCCGAAGAAGAGCAGCGTGGGCACGATGAGGTCGAAGTGCTTGGACAGCGGGCCCACCTGCGACGCCCACTGCCACGTCGGGTCCGGGCCGAAGCCGTGGATCAGCACCACCACCGGCCGCCGCCCCCGCTGCTTGGACTCGGCGTCGGGGGAGGAGAGGAGGGAGGGGTGCGCCCAGAAGTGGAGCGTGGTGTCGGCATCGACGGCGACGGAGCTGGGACGGAGGCCGGCCGAGGTGAAGGCCCGGCGGAACACCGCGTTGAGCAGGGACACCACGCCGAACCCCATTGCTGTCTATGTGTCTGTCTCTCTCTCGCTCTGCTCAGCTCTGTCAAGCTCTGCTTCTTCTGAGAAATCTGTCTGCCTCGACGTGCGTCTTATAGTCTGTGTGTCTGCTTGTTTCCGCCCAATAGTATTAGGTTTTGTTGCTTAACTACTGGTGTACTTTGTGATGTTATTCCAGGTAGAGGTAGGTGAGCATGCATGGTTGGTTCAAGTGTGTCGACTGGATCGTTTCTGCTGCTTCTAGAGAGAGTTGGAGAGAAAATACGTCGTACTATGAAGAATGCGACTCAGATGGGGATGCAGAGTATGGAGGAATAACCATGGACTGCTCTGTTTTTTTTAGTACGAATTGGATGTAATCTTGGGTCAATCTTCTACAAAATTGACTGGTTTTTCCTCACCAGCCACGCGATCATGCGCCGGTTCGATATTTCTTTAGGGCATCATCCAACACTGCCCCGCAAAGTGAACACCGCATCTGTCCGAGGAGACCAGTCCGCCGACTGTGATGCAGGAGTCGGCCATCCAAAGCTGTACGCATACATTTCAAGCCAGATTTCAATAAATCAAACAAATTACATGTAAACCGAATGAGTTTCATGAAAAACAAAGCACATTTACTATATTTCGGACATCATTAGAAGAAAGGACCGGACCCAAACCTAGCGTACGACGGTGCTCGCCCGTGGTCCAAGTCCTCCATCTACCGTCTCCATGAGCGGCGAAGGCAAGACCTGTGAAGTGAAGGTGCGGTCGCCGGCGAGAAAGAGTAGAATATGGGAGGCGGACTAGCCCACTTGGGACTCGAGACCCCGCCGCCTCCAATGTTCTACTCCTCCTCGTCGGAGTCCGCGACCCATCCGTCGCTGGTGGAAGTGAGGTCGACGATGGACATGGATGGTCCGAGACTGTCCTCTTGCCACATGCGCCCCTGAAAGTTCGACATCGGTGTGTAGGACGCGTAGCTGGCGGCGTCCTCGTCCTCGATCATTGGTGCCGCCTCCGTGTCCAGCTGCGCTGCCTCGGTGTTGCGAGCGGTTGCTTGAGCACGTGCGGCCTCATAGAGTGCCCGCTGCTCGGCGACGAAATTGGGGTTCATCATGGCCATGGTCTCCACGGCCTCCTCACTCGCGCGCTCGCCGTAGATTTGGCCCTTTGCCAGCCGGTGCTGGTCGAGGAGGAACGTATTGTCCCATTGTTCCTTTTGAAGTGCGCATGTGCCTGCTCCGTAGTCCAGCCGGCATTCACCGCATGGGCTCCAGTGTTGTGTCGTCGTCAGAGCCTGTCTTCATCGTGGGGTCGTCGTCGGAGACCTCGGGGGAGCTGGCCGACATGCTGGCCTCGATCCTCCTGGCACGGCGGCGCTGCCAGGTGGCTGCAAGGGCGGCCACCTCGTGCTTCTGATCCATCGAGAGGCTCTCCCATAGAGCTTTCCTAAACGCGGTAATGGCGGATGTCGCGCACGGGAGAAAGATGTGGAGCGAAAGTGTTGTGGTGTGTTGTGAGCTTGGCATGGCCTCCTTTAAATAGCGGTTTCCGATGAGGTCAAGCGTTCGGGTGCGTCAATGCACGGGCGTCGGAGTTGGTTCCTTGGCCGGTGAGTTTGTTAAATGGCGGTAGACGGCCGAACGGACATTGAACGGGCAAAGTACATATACGTCACGTCCCATCAGTAAACTCTTCTCCAGTATCGAACATGCGCCTACACTGGGGTGCGGCATGGGCGGCGCCCTCAGCTGGCAAGCGGCTTCAATGTTGGCGCCAGGAGAGGTAACGTTCGCTTTGGGCTGGCGTCAGTGCGGAGCGGCCGCTCTAGAGCGGTATGAATACTGGTAGCTGGCTTCAGGCGGAAAAACGCGTGTGCGAGGGGAAGGTTTTGGGTGTGCCAGGTTTGTCGAATGCTTGTGCGGCAGCGGTTGAGACTGGTCAACGGACCGATACAAGACCGCATTGGATGACAAAACATGTCCTAACCACGTGGTCCATACGGTTACGGACGGTTTGAAAGTCGGCGTTGGAGATGCCCTTAAAATTAGGCCCGTCGGTAACAAAAGAAAAACGCATGAATTTTGGATGATATGATTCCTATAGAAACTATTCGTATTCTATTGTCGTTTGGAACAAAGGAATAATATCCTACACTCATTTGAAATTCCTATGCAACTTGTTATTCCATTGGAATTTTGAAGGAAACAAAACGTGATGTCATATCTCATGTTTTCTTCTTTTGTTGTCTACAATTTCTATGCTTTTTATGTGCGGCACCTAAATGTTAGTTTTTAGGTTTCATGTAGTTTTAGTTCCTATAGTATTCCAGGATAACACGACATCTATATTCACGCGTTTTCCCTATTTTTACGTTACGAGAGGGCAAACAGAGCTTTAGTCCTTGGGAGGCCTGTAGTCCCACGTACCCTCAACGTCGAAACCCGGTCAAGCTTCGGGATGTAGCCATATCGATAAACCTCATTAACAAATTTCGGTGTCGTATTCGTATGATTGCTTGATCCTCGGATGATCAACGGAGTGCCTCGGATTTATTCTAACAGCCGTCGACCCCGTGCGTCTCTACTCCAACACCGGCGCGATTGGTCGGCTTCTTCACCGACCCGGCGGCCTCGCGCGTCATCCACGCGTCTGCCCGTCGGTCGCCCCGACCCGGCGGCCTCGCGTCATGCAGCGGCCCTTCACCACCGTCGTTCACGCGACGTCCCGCCCGTCGATCTACGCCGGCCATCACCGCACTGCTCCGACCGGGACTCCTGCATCACCCCGACCGGCCGGCCTCGCGCCATGCGGCGACCAATCATAGCCGCCCTGCCGCCCGCCGCCGTCGGCTTCATCTCGGACTCCGTCGCCACCACGCCTCCACCGAGTGGCGTCCCTGACCTCGCGCGCGATCAGCTTGATCACCCGCTCGCCGCTGCGATCCGCCTCATCTACGCCGCGCGACTGACCTGGCCCGTCGGTTGCACGCGCCTCCGCAGGTCCCGTGAAGATCGTCCCCGAGTTCAGCGCGCCTCTCCACCGATCGAGCATCGGGCTGCCGCTGCGTCGCCCCGTCGGGCCGTAGTGTCGCCGCCACGTGGTTCTCCTCGCGGCTGCACCGACCCGCGTCACCGCTGCGTCGCCCCTTCGGGCCGTAGTGTCGCGGCCGGCGGTCCACCGCTGCCCCGGGGCCGTCCGCTCCAGGCCGTTCCCGTGGCTGCACCGACCCTTGCGCCGCCGCTGCGTCGCCCCGTCAGGCCGTAGCGAGCGTGGCATGCGGTCCACGCTGCCGTCCCGAGGCCGACCCCGCGGTTGCACCACTCGCGAACCACCGTTGCGTCGCCCCTTCGGGCCACAACGTCGCGGCTCGCGGTCCCTGTCGCCGCCCCGCGGTCTTCCCTCCGTCGCCCCGACCCGCCTGCCGCCGCTGCGTCACCCCTTTGGGCCGTAGTGCCGCGGCCCGCGGTCCACTCCGCCGTCCACGCGTCGACCTACCGTGGTATGCGCCACGCCGTTTTCCTGGGCGCGGGAAGGCCACCGTCCGCGCCGGTCTTCGTCACATTGTCAGGGTTCTTCGCCTACTTCGAGCACCGCCGCCGCACACCTAACCTAGCCGCCGCCGCCGCCGTCAGGCTGTCGCCGCCGCTCTTCTTTGGCCGCCGCCGCCGCTACCTCCGTAGCCGCCGCCGCCGCTCGTCCACCACCTTCATCTTCGTCCAAGCACCAGCCCGTTGTCAGCGTCGCCGTCATCTACCCCGACCACTTCGTCTACTCCGACCACCATCGGTGACTTCGGCCCCGCGCCGATGGACGCCGCAATCGTCGTCGAGTTCTTCTCTGCTGGCCCCTCCAGTTTCTCCGACATGGCGTACAGCTCGTGCAGGTCCCTCGTCTACGCATGCCCGGTGCTGGCAACACCGATGCGTGCCTTCATCCACGACGTGTCCCCAGGCCTGGCAAGCCTGGTCGGCGCTTCGTCAACTTCGTCTTCGTCCGTCTACGCATGCCCGGTGCTGGCAACACTGGTGCGTGCCTTCGTCTACGATGTGTCCCCGGGCTTGGCAAACCCGTTGCGACGCGTCGTCAACAACATCTTCTCCCCGGTGCACCACTACTTCGACACCACTGCGCCTATGACTAACACGGCGCCTCCTTGCGCCCGCGGCTTCACGGCGACTTCCTCGACAGCGGCTACCCCGACTCGACATTGACCACAGCATTCTTCGCACGGCTACCTCGACCACGACTCCACCACCCATGCTCTCGGCTACATCGACAAACGGCACAAAGGGCTATCGTCTGCTTGAGCAACCTTGTCGGTTTTCACTCCAGCCATGACTCCGCGATGCGTTGACTGTTCCGACTGTGGGGGGGTATCCGTCGGCTTGCCTTCGGATTCTTCTCCAGTCTCACCGTCTGCGTCGCCACCGTTGTGACTGCGGGGGGATGTTGAGTATAAGGATTATTAGGAAGTATAGGATAGACTAGGATTTGGTCCTGCCTTGTCTTGTACTCCAAGTTGGTCTTTGTACTCCTATATATATGCCCACGAGGCTCAAACAATACAACGACTATTCCACCAAACCTATCTTTCCCTTCTAACATATAGAACCTCGATGATGTAGTCTATTAACAGTCCACTGAGATAGTTTTAAAGCGTATTTGAAATGATATGGATCCATTTTAAACTTGTAGGAGACAAACCAAGAACTAAGAGTCGGAACAATGATGAAAAGGCCCTTGGTGCTCCAAGATCGAAGCACACATTGCTTGCTTGTGAGGTAAGATTATTACAGTTTATCCATCACGTTGGTTTTTTCCTACATCACTTGCCAATAGAATTGAAGTTTGGATACAAATCATGGCGTGCTAAAAAATTGGGCACTAAAGTAAGATTTTTAGATTGGCTCCTACATATTGATGTTGATTCTTCAACCCATATTTCTCAATTGTTTGTTGAGTAACTTATGAAAGAAAAACTTTGTGATGCTTCATCCGACTCTCCCAACCATGATCGACTAGTTAAATTGGGATGGGGTGGAAGCCCCCCTCCACCATCTTATGTCAGGGTAGGGGGGCTATGCCCCCCTCCCCTCTCATTGTATAATCACATATACATGGTGTATTAAGACATTATTTGCTAATGAAAATTACATTTTTGATGTTTATATCCTTGTAATGTCCTTCATAGTATGCAATGTATAGGTGTGAAATTACTTGTTTTACACTATTATAGCCATTATGCCTATTATAACAATAAATCAGCTCAATATAATCCACTTGCGAGTTAGGCACATCAATTATTATGTCAATATTTGGTGTCTTTATTAAGTATATTTGCAACTGGGTCAACTATTCTGATATCTACTTCAACATCTCAAGATGGAGCTCTCAGGTTCCTAGCACGTACACTGGGGACGGTACGACTGACGAGAACGCTTCACAGGAGAAATCCTAGGGAAATCATATAAAATTCTTTCATATTCTTAAACTTCTAGTAATAACAATTTATCCTAAAATCATATGCTCCATGAGAAGGCTACAGATTTTGCATTATCGTCACAAGGGAGCCCAAGTTCACTCAATCCTTTTATTCAATACAAGACCCTTCTAAGGTAATGTATCATGTGTCATGCTTACATTAACATGTATAAACTTATTGCTTGTATTATTAAAGTATCACTCATGTGCTTGTACTTAGGTGATGGAGTTTCTCAAAAGCTAGTTTTTGATGAAGCGTAGGTGAACTGCGTTTGCATTATGAGAAGAAGCAGCGACAGAGCACTAGTCTGTACAAAAGCAACCAGAACGGCTGCGGAATGAGAAAGGAAACAAAAAGCCGGGCACGGCCTGGCCTACTCTCGCGGCATCAGGTGTCGTCCCCCCGCCAGAACCCAGGTTGCTAGCTCATCTGTAATCCACTCGAACACCATCCCGATCGGCCGCTCAACTTCCTTGAAGATGTGGCCGTTCCTCTCTAGCCAAATCGACCAGACGACGATTTCTCAAAAGCTAGTCACATTGAGAACTGTTGGCATTGAAACAGAGGACAAAATTATTATGTTGTCCCGAGGAAGACTAGGAGAGCACCGTATCAATAAGGAATCCTATATTATTTGTTGTCTCAGTGAGTTTTACTTTTTCTTTAGAAATTTCAAGTTGACGGATGTGGAGTATCTGCTCCCCAGCTCAAATGCACCTTGATGAACAATAAAGTCGCAAAAATAGTAAGATAAATTCAAAAATTCTGAATTTGTTTTGTGGTAAATTTGACAAATGTTTTGTATGCTTGCAACATTTCAGCATGAAATTACATTGGTGGAAGTCGTGACAAAAAAAAATCGATGCTTCAAAAATGCTAGTTTTGAAAACATCTTGGAGTACTGATTTTGTTTTCTTTTTGCCAGACCTCCACGTATGTCATTTCATGCTGAAATTTGTTAAGCATATTCGTCAGAGTTTATCAAAAATAAAATTCAGACTTTTTTGAATATTTTTACTATCTTTTTATTTTACTGTTCACTGAGGTGCATTTGAGCTCGGGATCAGAATAGGACTTTTAACATCTTCTATTTTAGTTGCATTGGGCTGTATAAATTAATGTGGCACATACGTAAGTGAATATGTTTGAATCATGTGGCCTGGACCTATGCTCCAGCTGAACCATAACTAAGCTTACAATCACGTAGACGCACACGGCCAACTCCTAGTAGATTCCATGCAGGGCGCGCTGGTGCTCGATGACTTCGTGGCACGCAGCGCCGTTGGTCCAAATGTGAAATGTGTAGTGGGTTGCTGATGCTGGCTAGTCAGCTAGTGCTACGTGGTTAGGCAATTAAGTAAGTTCCAAGTTCCAACCAGATTGATTTCTAATTCTAATTCTACTAGAAGGTTAGGTGGCATATGCAACAGTAGTCCCTTTCTAGAAGGCTTGTCGGTTGGTTGGCGGGTCGATGGCGCGATCGAGTCGCGAGAGATGACCCCCCTATACAGCCAAGTGAAGTGAAGTGTGCTCCACTACTCGCGTCTTCAAGTTGAAAACAAATATACTTTTGGTGGCCACCTAACTGACGTGCGCCGACGTGGTTGGCGCCGGAACCCCGCTGCAATGCCAATGCATGGTCCGGTTGGCACCGGAACGATTGGCCGGAGCGGCCGGTCGTTCTGCACGTCCAAAAGTCTCTGAGGAACGAACAAGGGGAAAGTGTCTGCATATATAGAGCGCGGCCAAGCTGGATGTGCACGCTGCTCCTCTTGGACCCAACGCGAATGCTACACCTACCTACTCGCTCGAGGGGCAGCCCAGCAGTGGTTGCTTCCTGCGGTTCATGGTTTTGGAACCTTCTACGGCTGGCTGGGGAGTAGTTTTGGAACCTTCCGTCTGGTTTTGGAAGGTTTCGTCTAGTTTTCTTTTCTTTCATGCTTTCTAACATTTTTTCTGTTTGCCTTTTGCTTTCTTTCCCCCCTCTCTTTTTGTTGTTTATTTTTCTCTTTTTTTCTATCCATGGTTCTTTCATATTTAACGAAAATCCAAGTTTTTTGTTAAAAAAAAAGGAGTAAACATGATGATTATTTTATAAACGTAAACATTTTTTTAAAGGCAAGATAAATGTTATTTAACCACGCAACAAAACTTTTTCGGGCACACAATGTACATTTAGAGTATTTTTTTTGTAAGATATAAGAATTTTTCCTTCTAAATGTTGTCAATGTATTTGTTGGAGTTTTAGACAAAGCAACAAAAATCAGTGCGTAATATACATGCTTACCGCGGCGACAATATCTCACATGCTGCGAGTGCTCCTTCTGTCTCGCTGAAGGACCTTGTAGCTACTGGGCTGGCCCATATTTACTATTTGTTTCGTTCCCTAGATTTCAATTTGTTGTATTCGTTCGCTGCGTTGGTTTCCCCACAGTACGTTTTTATTTTTTATTTTTCTTTTGTTTCTTTACAGTTTTCTTCTATTTTCTGTTTTTCTCTTCTTTTTTCATCGTGTTCTTCATTTTTCATGGTTCTCACCGGTTTTTTTTTGTTCTCTTCATGTTTTCATATTTTTGTTGTTTTTTCTCAGTTTTCACTAAGTTTTTATTGTATTTCTTCTTTTCTTCATTTTCTTGTCTCTTTCTTAGTTTTCTTTGGCTTTTCTGGCATCTTTGTCTCCTTTTCTTGTTTTCCGTTTTTCTTGGTTTTCTGTACACATTTAACACTTTTCGTATACATTAGAAATATTTTTATATACATGTTTAGCACATTGAAATACATGATGAACATTTTTGAAATATTTGTTCATGTTTACTTTTTTCCATACATACTGTACATTTTTGGTATATATCTAATACCTTTTTTCTAATAGCCGTTTAACATTTTTCAAATAAATTTTTAACATTTTCCAAATACAATATTAACATTTCTAGTACATGGTCAACATTTTTTCTATACACATTTTTAACATTTTTCAAATGGTTGGTTACATTTACAAGATTAACCTTTTTTTAATACATGGGCAACATTTCTGCTATACACATTTAACATTTTCAAAAGCTTGATTAACATTTTTAAAATACAAGATCAAATGTTTTTAATATGTGGTCAACATTTTTTCTATACACATTTAACATTTTTTAAATATAAGATTAAGGTTTTTTGAATACATGGTCAATATTTCTTCTATACACACTAAAAAAATTCAAATGCTTGATTAGCATTTTCCAAATACTTGTTCAATATTGTTTTCAAATGCTACATTAACATTTTCTAAATACATGATCAGAAAATTTCAACACATTTGTATTTCTATATGTTCTTTTTGTATATATAAGAGACATTTTCTCCATAAACATTTAACATTTTTCAAATGTTTGATTAACATTTTTTTCTTACCTAGTTAGAAGTATAAAAGAAAAACGAAAAATAAAGCAAAAAACAAAGACAATAAACATGAAAGAAAACATTAATTAAAATAAAGATTGTGGCCACATGTTCGGCTTGGCGGCCCATCTCGCGTCTACGTTCAGGCGCGGCTTCCCTCTGTCTCGCATGAAACGAGACATAGAGGCACCCCATCCTTACTTGCGTAGCCATATCAATGTGTAGTAGTCTGGTAGTTGCAGGTACCCTTTCTCGCATAAGGCCTGCGACATTTTCGGGGAATGCCTCTGACAATGACAACTTTGGTCTCGCAATAAGCGAGACTTAGACGCACTCAAAGGTATGACTAGGTAGGCTATATGGCTTTGGACTTTGTGTGTATGAAATAGTGTTTAGGAGATATTGACTCGAGCAAATCTATCACGAGCCCCTTGATCCCCTATGAATAGTGTGCTACTCCTATAACTCACGATATAAACGAAAAAGCTTCATTTCTTGTTGTCATTGCATCATCCTTGGCAATATCACCAAATAGGGATGGACCGGTCCAAATGTTCAAAATCCCACAAAACGGCCCCAAATCAAGGAGCAGTGGAGAATTTGGACGCTCGCATGGCCCACCTTGGTCCCACTCTAAGAGCCACATCGTCCTCCGTCTCTCTCCTCCGCAAGACGCACGCCCCCCTTCCGCTCTCCTAGTTGTCGTCCCATCGAAAGCAGAAAATCTAGTGGCGTTGGTAGCTACTGGCAGTGCACTAGCCAATCCGCTCATGCCATGTCAAAGCGTATGTTGCACCCCATGTTGTATAGAAATATTTCTTTTCAAGTTTACTGAATACTTGTATTTCACCTGGCTAGACCACCACTGTCCTTTGCTTTTAGTTGTAGGCATTGCATGAATGTGACAAGTGTAAGGGCATATTTATCCCCAAGGTGTTTTGGTGATTGATGACAATGCTTTTGCGGACTAATCGTGTGCATTGAGATTTTCAGAGATTCATCCTTTGGCACGAGACGATTCCCTCCCCTCGGTGTTTTATTCAAGACGGCGCAGCTCCTTCATTTCTCTATTGGTGGACTAGTTGCGTAGGAGTCACCATACTATCAAGAGTGGATCCGCTTTGGTATGGCTAGGGTGGAATCAACACGTACACATTCTTATTACACCCGTTGTTCCTTCCCGCTTCGATGGAGCTCTCATTCCCCTCTCTGCTCTCTCTGTCTGGCCCCAGCGGTAGTACCGCGGGCCACAACGGTAGTACCACCGAAGACATCAAGCGGTAGTACCGCTCCTCAGTGGTAGTACCGCTTACTGGATTCTGCCGTAGTACCGCTGAGGCTCCGGGCCACTACCGCCTCGAATCGAGTCCTCGTTTTCTCGTGTCGGGTTCTGCGGCACTAGTCGCGACAGTAGTGGCGGTAGTACCACTCCCGAGCGATAGTACCGCCCCTACCACCGCGGTAGTACCGCTCTGGGTCCAGGTCCCTGCTCCCCTCTTGTGCGCGGAAGTACCGCTGGGTGGCGCGGTAGTACCGCTGGCTCAGCGGTAGTACCGCCCACCCAAGCGGTAGTACCGCTCTCTGCGAGGTTGCTTGGGGGGGTAACGGTTGGATTGTTCCCCCCACTATATAAAGGGGTCTTCTTCCCCAAAGTTGACCTACCTCTTCCCCCAAAAAGCTCCATTGTTGCTCCAAGCTCCATTTTCGCCTGATCTCTCTCCCTAGCCAATCAAACTTGTTGATTTGCTCGAGAGTGGTTGAGAAGGCCCAGATCTACACTTCCACCAAGAGAAATTTGATTCCCCCCACTAATCCCTAGCAGATCTTGTTACTCTTGGGTGTTTGAGCACCCTAAACGGTTGAGGTCACCGTGGAGCCATAGTCTATTGTGGTGAAGCTTCGTGGTGTCGTTGGGAGCCTCCAATTAAGTTGTGGAGATTGCCCCAACCTTGTTTGTAAAGGTTCGGTCAACGCCTTCAAGGGCACCAATAGTGGAATCACGGTATCTCGCATTGTGTGAGGGCGTGAGGAGATTACGGTGGCCCTAGTGGCTTCTTGGGGAGCATTGTGCCTCCACACCGCTCTAACGGAGACGTACTTCCCCTCAAAAGGAAGGAACTTCGGTAACACATCCTCGTCTCCACCGGCTCCACTCTTGGTTACCTTGTGCCTTTACTTGTGCAAGCTTATTTGTGTTGTATCCCTTGTTTGCTTGTGTGCTAGTTGTTGTTGCATCATATAGGTTGCTCACCTAGTTGCATATCTAGACAACCTACTTTGATGCAAAGTTTAATTTGGTAAAGAAAAGATTAAAAAGTGTTAGTTGCCTATTCACCCCCCTCTAGTCAACTATATCGATTCTTTCAATTGGTATGAGAGCCTCGTCTCTTTATTAAGGACTTTGTCGTCCGAAGAGTATGGTTGACACCACAGACGGTGTGGAGGAGCACTCCGGTGTGAATCCTATCTTGTCTACGGCCGATGGGGGAACCACGGTCTCTCGTGAGGAATTCAATGTGGCTTTGGACACATTGAAAACCTCCATGACGACCGAGGTTGAAAGCATGTTTACTAAATTCCTAGAAGGGCTTAAATTGTCTACCTCGCCGATGAAAGTGGGTGATCCGACTAACAAGGTGACGGATGCTACCTCCGACAAGGGGGAAGCTAACAGTGGAAAGGGTCCTTCTACTAGTGGTAGAAATGGCACCGGCATCTTTGCCCATGTGGAACCTCCAACTTATGGAGGACCGATTCCCTCTACTCATTTAAATCATGTCGGACCTCCTCCTAAGATTGTGAAAAATGAGGATTTTGATTCTTGGGTGTATCGCTTCGAGCGTCATTTAAATCATGTGAATACTAATATTTGGAGAATCATTGAAGAAGGTTTCTATCCACATGACCCAAGCAACTTCACCCCTAGAGAAGCCGTGGATAATCAATTCAATGAGAATGCTCTCTTCATCATCCAAGATGCAATTCTCCCCGAAGATCTCCCTTATCTTCGACCCTACGCCATGGCCAAAGACGCGTGGCATTGTGTTGTGTCTCTCTATCAGGGAAGCGCAAGCATTTAACGCTCCAACTATGAAGTGGTGCAAGATGAAGCCGATGAGTTTGCTATGAAGGAAGATGAAGAACCTCGTGAGCTCTTTCAGAGAGTAACCAAACTCGCGGTCTCACTCCGAGATCATGGGAGCAAGGACACGGATGACAATTGGATCAAACGCAAGTTTCTCAAGGCCATGATGCCCTACAACAAGGCCATCTCCTCTGTAAGTCGTCAAAGACCGGACTTCCACTCCATGACCGCAAGTGAAGTGTTGGATGAGTTCATTGCAATGAGCATCTTGGACAAGACTGCCGATAATGCGGTGCTCCGGTCTCAAAGGGCAAAGAAGCCCAACCTTGCCTTGAAGGCCAAGGTTATTGTGGAAGAAGAGGAAGAAGAGGAAGATGAGGAGAGCAACCCCGAAGATACAAAATATGATTATCATGAGCACATGGCTCTTGCTTCAAGGCAATTTTGGAGCAAGAAGAACTCAAGACCAAATTTCAACAAGAACAACTCAAGTGGCTTCAAGGGCAATCAACGAGTAAGAACTTGTTACAACTGTGGCAATGTGAGCCATTTCATTGCGGATTGTCCTTACGAGAAGCAGGAAGACAATGGTGGCAAGCTTATCCGAAAAGACAAAGCCAAGTCCTTCCCCAACAAGAACAACTTCACCAAGAAGACTCCTACTCGAGGGTTGGTGGTTCAAGAAGAATACCGTGAGGATGACGATGATGATGAAGATAATGAAGCAATGGCCATGGCATCCGTTGCCATTGCCACAACTCCTCAGGTGTCTCTCTTCGATTCACCCAACGAGAACATCACCGCCAAGTGTCTCATGGCTAAAGCCACCAACAAGGTAACCCCCAACATTAAAACCACCATCATTACTAATCCTTCCTTGACGGATTGCATTGATGAAAGTGAGGGGAATAATGAAGAGATGAATTAATTTGATTCTTTTATGAGTAAACTCAAGGGCAAATCCAAGAAGCACTTTATTGCTCTCTTGGAACAACTTGGTGAAGCCAATGACATGATCGAGGCTCACGAAGAAACCATCTCTAAGATGGAAGGGCATAGTCGTGACTATGCCGATGAGATATCATATCTTTCTAATGCTCTTGAGGAAGAGCGTGGGCATCGTTTGACTCTTGAGGAGTCACACAACGATGACCATGCTAAATTAAAGAAAGATCTTGATCATGCTCTTGTTGTCTCTCATGTGGCAAACTCTGAGAAGGCTAAACTTGGGGTTGATCTTGCTAGACTCAAAGAGGAGTTTGATTTACTTGACAAGGCACACAAGGCCTTGAAGGGTGCTCATGCTAGCCTCAAGGAGTCTCATGCTCAACTCCAAGTGAAGTTAACCAAGGAGAAAGTCACTTTTCCTCATATGGTCTTAATTGATAACGCAAATGCTACTAACCCGTGGTGTGAGCATGTGCATCTTGTGGAAGAGAATGCCAAGTTGAAGGAACAACTCGAGAAAGGCCTTGTGTCATGCATACAAGGTGATAAGAACCTAAATGACCTTTTGAGCAATCAAAAGGAATGTGTGGCCAAGGAGGGAGTTGGGTTCACACCCAAGTCCAAGGATAAGAAGAAGAATGACAAGACCAAATGACCTCCCCCTCTTAAGAAAACTTTTGTGAAGGAGGGAGAGGGTGCTCCTAAGGAGAAGAAGAACAATGCGAAGAGTGGTGATGCCAAAAAGGGCAAAGCCATCTCTTCCAACAAAGCTAGCGACTTTAACCCTTCTTATGTGTTGTGCCGTGCTAGTGATGGGCATGTTTATGCTAAATTTGTTGGTTCTCCTTATGAGTACATTGAATGGTCTATTTGGGTTCCTAAGACCCTAGTAACTAACATCAAAGGACCCATTACTAAATGGGTACCTAAAACCAAGCATTTATCTCTTGTAGGTGTTTGCTTCCGGTGGGGGATCATGGTTGCTCGATAGTGGAGCAACAAATCATATGACCGAAAGCAAGGACTTGGTGGTGGACGTACAAAAGATCCCATCTATGCCCACCAATGTCGAGTGGGGTGATGCCTCATCTTCTAAGGTATTGGGTCTTTTGGGAAGGTTGTCATTTCTCATGATCTTACGATCGAGAAAGTCATACTTGTTGAGTCTCTTGCGTACAATTTACTTTCCGTTCGTCAACTTGCACTTATGGGCTTTGCCACTTTCTTTGATGTTGATACCGTGGCCCTCTTGTGGAGCAAGACTCTTAAGGTAGCCTTTGTTGGGCATGTCGAGAATGGTCTCTATGTGATTAACTTTTCAGAGCGACCCACTAAGATCGCGACATGCCTAATGGCTAAAGTTGATGTGGGTTGGCTTTGGCATCGCCGTTTAACCCATGTCAATATGAGATCTTTGCACAGTCTTCTTAAGGGGGATCATGTTCGTGGACTAACAAATGTTAGTTTTGCCAAAGATCGTGCTTGCAGTGCTTGTATCGAAGGGAAGCTCCATGAGAAGGCTCACCCACCCACGACTATCATCTACTCGAAGAGACCCTTGGAGCTCCTTCACATGGACCTCTTTGGGCCTCCATCCTTTGATAGTCTTGGAGGTAGAAAGTATTGTTTGGTGATTATGGATGATTATCAAGATACACTTGGGTATATTTCTTCAAGAGGAAGAGTGAGACTCAACAAACTGTCATCGACTTTGCAAATGAAGCTCAATGTCAACATGATGCAAAGATCTTGACAATAAGAAGTGACAACGGCACCGAGTTCAAGAACTACACCTTGGATGAGTTTCTTAGTGATGAGGGGATCAAGCATCAATATGCTGCTCCATATACCCCTCAACAAAATGGTGTTGCGAAGAGGAAGAACCGAACGTTGATGGATGCGGCAAGGACCATGATGGCGGAGTTCAAGTCTCCATACAATTTTTGGGCTGAAGCCATCAACACTGCATGTCATGCATCCAATCGGCTCTATCTCTGCAAAGGCTTGAACAAGACTCCTTATGAAATACTTACCGGTAACAAGCCCAACCTCAAGTACTTTCAGGTGTTCGGGTGTAAGTGTTTCATTCTCAAGAAAGGTGTTCGCTTGTCTAAATTTGAGGCTAGAGCTTATGAGGGCATATTTGTTGGTTATGCTACAAACTCTCATGCTTACCGTGTCCTCAACAAGTCCACTGGACTCATTGAGGAGACGTGTAGCATGGAGTTTGACGAAAATAACGGCTCCCAAGTGGAGCAAAGTGGTACTTGTGATGTAGGTGATGAAATTCCTCCCCAAGCCATAAGAAGAATGGGTGTGGGTCATATCCTACCCATTGAGGAACCCCTTGTGGCCGAAGGAGAAGGACAATGCTCCACTCAAGTGGAGCCATCACCAACCCAAGACCCACACGCTTCCAAAGAACAAGGTGAAGGCCCTCAACCTCGTGAACAAGACCAAGGGCAAGATCAACCTCAAGATGGTGAAAATCCACCAAATGATTCCCAAGGTCAAGTTCTCCCCCTCGAGCAAGTTCAAGATCAAGAACAAGCTCAAGATCTTGAACAAGCTCAAGACGACGCTCAAGATAATCAAGTTGATCCTCCTCCCTCCACATCCGAGGAGGAATTAGAGCGTCGTGCCGCAAAGATTGCTTCCAAGCTCACCACCAAAGGCCATCCCATGGAGAATGTGGTTGGAAGCCTAAGAAAGGGGGTAAGCACTCGTAGACAATTAGCAAACTATTGTGAACATCACGCATTTATCTCTTGTGTTGAACCCCAAAAGGTCTATGAGGCGCTCGAAGATTCAGATTGGCTCAATGCCATGCATGAAGAACTCAACAACTTCGAGTACAACAAGGTGTGGAGATTGGTGCCACGGCCGTCAGGAAACCATAACGTCATTGGAACCAAGTGGATTTTCAAGAACAAGCAAGATGCTCATGGGAACATCATTCGCAACAAGGCAAGATTGGTAGCACAAGGCTACTCCCAAGTCGAGGGTATCGACTATGGTGAAACCTTTGCTCCCGTTGCTCGCCTTGAATCCATTTGCTTGTTGATTGCTTATGCTTCCCATCACAACTTTAAGTTACAACAAATGGATGTGAAAAGTGCTTTTCTTAATGGTCCTATTAATGAGTTGGTTTATGTCAAGCAACCCCCCGGGTTCGAGGATCCCTACTTCCCGGATCATGTGTATCAACTCGATAAGGCACTCTATGGCCTTAAACAAGCCCCACGTGCATGGTATGACCACCTTACCGAGTTGTTACAAGATCGTGGATTTGAGGTTGGGCAAATTGATCCCACTCTTTTTACTAAGAAGGTCAAAGGGGAGTTGTTTGTATGCCAACTATATGTTGATGATATTATCTTTGGTTCCCCTAACAAAGCTTTCAATGAGGAATTTGCCGCTCTCATGACCTCTAAGTTCAAGATGTCTTCGATGGGATAGTTGAAGTTCTTCCTTGGTTTTGATATCAAACAAATAAGAGAAGGTACCTTCATCAACCAAGCCAAATACACTCAAGACATGCTAAAAAGATTCAAGCTAAGTGATGTCAAGCCGGCTTCTACTCCAATGCCTACCAAGTGCCAACTTGACATTGATCCCAATGGTAAAGCGGTGGATCAAAAGGTATATCGCTCCATGATTGGGTCCTTGCTTTACCTTTGTGCATCTAGACCGGATATCATGTTGAGTGTGGGAATATGTGCACGTTTTCAAGCCGCACCAAAGGAAAGCCACTATGTGGTGGGCAAGCGAATCTTTCGATATTTGGCTCATACCCCAAACTTTGGCTTATGGTACCCAAGAGGAGCAAACTTTAAGCTTGAAGGATATACGGATTCCGATTGGGCGGGAGACAAAGTGGATAGGAAGTCCACTTCCGGAGGGTGCCAATTTCTTGGTTGCTCTTTGGTGAGTTGGTCTTCCAAGAAGCAAAGTTGTGTGTCTCTCTCGTCCACCGAAGCGGAATATGTGGCGGCCGGTAGTTGTTGTGCACAACTCTTATGGATGAGGCAAACTTTAAAGGAATACGGTGTCATTTGTGACAAAGTGCCTCTTTGGTGTGATAATGAAAGTGCCATCAAGATTTCTCTCAACCTGGTGCAACATTTCAAGACGAAGCATATTGAGATTCGGTACCACTTCATCCGGGATCACATTAGGCGAGGGGATATCGAGCTCAAGTATGTCAACACTAATGATAACATTGCAGATATTTTCACGAAGCCCTTGGATGAAGCAAGATTTTGCGAGTTAAGGCATGAGCTAAATATCATTGATTCGAGCAATGTTTCTTGAACCCATGCACATCCCACCTCATTCAACATGTTGTCTAGTTTGGGTGTAGGCATGGAGATAGGGAGAGTGTTGTTCTCTCAATGAACTCTCCCTCCCCCATTATGCATAAATTGAGCAAGTCTTTCACTTTAACCATCCTCGATGGTACTTGTGCTTCAAGGACGAGTTTTGGTCATGGGGACAAGGTTAAAATCTTCGCGGCGCCATACCTCTTGACTCAAACATAGGTGGCCTCGGCCACCGCCCTCTCTTGAAGAGGTGTGTCTTGGCCCCTTGCTAGTGTGTTCGCTGCCGAGTTAGTCCTTCATCCGCTTCTTGCCGTTGGTTTTCCGTTTCTTTTTGAGCTTAGCCATGCTGTCTAGTGGCCATGAGTTGCTGGGCGGTACTACCGCTGGTGGTGCGCGGTACTACCGCTTATAAGCGGTACCACCGCCCATCAGCGCGGTACTACTGCTGCGGGGCGGGGTCAGGGGGTTATATCGGGGCAGGGGGAGGTTTCTTCTCCCCCATACCCATTCGATTCGCCCCCTCGCTCCTCTTCGTCTCTCCAGCAACTGTTCGCCACGGGAGGGCTCTGGCGGATCTTCTTGTCCGGGGCGTCCCTCTCCATTCCCTTCGGTGCAGTCGATCCCCACCTCGTCCTCTTGCCATGGATGCCGGTATTGCCCCGTTCCCTCTCTCGTCTTGTCTAGATTTCAAATCTAGCATCTTAGGGGCAATAGTGGTTGCATCTCTAGATTTTTGGCTAAATCTAGGCTTGAGTAGGATGGAGAAGGCAACTAGACGGTTTGGATTAGTGATTGGTAGGAGTATTTTTGAATTTGGTAGGACGGTAGTGCCGGATCTGACCGGGATAGTAGGAAACCGCTGTTTCCCCGCCTCGAGCGATACTGGAGCGGTACTACCGCTTGGAGCGGTACTGCCGCCTCCAGGTCGCGGTACTACCGCTGCCTACCAAGTTCCATCATGCTCCTACCATTCTGTGATCCTTTTTGTTGAGTTTGGTGGCTTATGCTCGTTCTTTCTGGTTGTTTTGCATGCTCTTGTGTTTGGTTCTAGGTGATGAACATCCTGAGCATCAAGCTCGCCGCGTCAACCCCAGCCGTGCCACGTTGAAGCGCTACCGCACATCTGAGTCAGCAGGAGGTTCCACTAGTGCTCCACCTCCACCTCAGCTCCCGAAGAAAGCTGCCGTCAAGCCAAAGCCAAAGGGCAAAACTGTGTCTCAAATGAATGCCAAGGAGTTCTGGGCAAGGCGTCACCGCAACCCCTATGTGGAAGACCAAGATCCCACTTTGGTCAACCGTCCGTTCTGGAACCGCTTTCAGTTTGCCATTTTCTTTGATGTGCTCAACGCCAAGAAGAACCTCTATGTGGATGTGCGCTCCATTGACACGGACTATATGGAGAAGGATCCTGAGTACTTTGGTGAAGCCTTTCAGATGTGCACTCAACTGAACATTCTCAGTATCATGCAGTTCAACAAAGACTATGATGCTGATATTGTGGCCCAATTCTATGCCACGGTCCATCTAGGGACTGATGAGGACAGGACTCTGACTTGGATGACCAATGGCAAGTTACTTTCTGTCAAGTGGAAGGCATTCATGGAGTTACTTGGAGTGGAAGATCACGGGCTTGAGACTCCTGTCGGTTTTCGCCCTCACAGTAAGACAACCTCCACTCACAAGCAAGCTCTCTGGCCCTACTGCACTCAGAAGATCAACCCTGACACTAAGAAGGTAACATATGAGTTGCCTGCCTTTCTGGACATTCTTCACCCTGTCTTCCGGGAGACTCTCTTCCCTCATATCGGGAATCTGGATATGGTTCACTCCTTTCTTGTGGACATGCTTCTCTTCTGCCAACATGAGAAGGAGGCTAACTCTGGCGAGTCCTTGGACATTTCTCATGTTATGTGGTCTGAGCTCTTATCTGCTATCTCTGAGCGCAAGTGCCCGATCTATGGTCCTTTCATCATGCTGCTCATTGAGAAGGCCTGGGATAAGGTCTATCCCAAGGTTATGCTAGAGACTGGAGACTTGGTGTCTCATGAGATCAAGCGTCTGAGGAACAAGGATAACTGGGGCACCCAGGTCCCTAGATCTGGGGCTACATCTTTTGCTGCCGCCATGGAGATCAAAGAGGAGGCTGATGATGATGATGATGATGATGACTATGAGCCTTCTGGGGCAGAGCCCTCTTGGACACAGAAGCTCAAGCTCAAGGTGAAGAAGTTGTTCTGCATGGAGGCTCACGGTCAGTACATGACTCATGTGGCTGAGAAGAAGGCCAGGGGTCGTCACAAGGAGCTCATGCGTCAGTTGGGTGCCACCATTTACAGTGGTTCTGAGGACCAGCTTACTGAGGAGGAGGAGTGGATTCAGCAGCACTGCCCGTGGACAAATTCTGATGCCGAGCAGTTCCCGACCGACTACGGCAGTGCAGACGATCCCGCTGGGATATGATGTTCGAGACCCTCGCGTACTATCACCTGGAGCCGTAGCAACACTCCCTCTCTTTTTGGTGTCTCGATGCCAAATGGGGAGAGAGTTTAGGGATTTGTGTCATTGTCTGCTTTGTGAGTGTGTTTTCTTTGTGGTGTGTTTTCTCGCCATTTGCTTTGCTTGGTTTTGTGCCAGTGAGACTTAAGTTCCATACATATGGTGTGAGACATATGCTACCTTATCCTTATTATCATTATCTATGTCTATCTAGTTCTTCGGTATCTCATGAGATGCATGCTTATCTTGTTATATATACTTTGCTCTCATATATCTTGCTTATGTTGTTGGTCTCCAAAATGTAGGGGGAGCGTTGATCCTAGTATGTGTGCCGTGCAGTCCAAAGCACCTATCTAGATAGCCCACATCTAGGGGGAGCCCATCTACATTTGTGAGTTGTGGGGTTTGCGCATGTCCTATGTCTCTTCCCATTTGTGCAAATCCCGTATTGTCATCAGTCCACCAAAAAGGGGGAGATTGTAAGGGCATATTTATCCCCAAGGTGTTTTGGTGATTGATGACAATGCTTTTGCAGACTAATCGTGTGCGTTGAGATTTTCAGAGATTCATCCTTTGGCATGAGACGATTCCCTCCCCTCGGTGTTTTATTCAAGACGGTGCAGCTCCTTCGTTTCTTTGTTGGTGGACTAGTTGTGTAGGAGTCACCATACTATCAAGAGGGGATCCGCTTTGGTATGGCTAGGGTGGAATCAACACGTACACATTCTTATTGCACCCGCTATTCCTTCCCTTTTCGATGGAGCTCTCATTCCCCTCTCTGCTCTCTCTGTCTGGCCCCAGCGGTAGTACCGCGGATCACAGCGGTAGTACCGCCGAAGACAACAAGCGGTAGTACCGCTCCTCAGCGGTAGTACCGCTTACTGGATTCTGCCGTAGTACCGCTGAGGCTCCGGGCCACTACCGCCTCGACTCGAGTCCTTGTTTTCTCGTGCCGGGTTCTGCGGCACTAGTCATGGCAGTAGTGGCGGTGGTACCGCTCCCGAGCGGTAGTACCGCCCTTACCACCGCGGTAGTACCGCTCTGGGTCCAGGTCCCTGCTCCCCTCTTGTGCGCGGCAGTACCGCTGGGTGGCGCGGTAGTACCGCCCACCCAAGCGGTAGTACCGCTCTCTGCGGGGCTGCTTGGGGGGGGGGTAACGGTTGGATTGTTCCCCCACTATATAAAGGGGTGTTCTTCCCCAAAGTTGACCTACCTCTTCCCCCAAAAAGCTCCATTGTTGCTCCAAGCTCCATTTTCGCCCGATCTCTCTCCCTAGCCAATCAAACTTGTTGATTTGCTCAGGAGTGGTTGAGAAGGCCCAGATCTACACTTCCACCAAGAGAAATTTGATTCCCCCCACTAATCCCTAGCGGATCTTGTTACTCTTGGGTGTTTGAGCACCCTAGACGGTTGAGGTCACCGCGGAGCCATAGTCCATTGTGGTGAAGCTTCGTGGTGTCGTTGGGAGCCTCCAATTAAGTTGTGGAGATTGCCCCAACCTTGTTTGTAAAGGTTCGGTCGCCGCCTTCAAGGGCACCAATAGTGGAATCACGACATCTCGCATTGTGTGAGGGCGTGAGGAGATTACGGTGGCCCTAGTGGCTTCTTGGGGAGCATTGTGCCTCCACACCGCTCTAACGGAGACATACTTCCCCTCAAAAGGAAGGAACTTCGGTAACACATCCTCGTCTCCACCGGCTCCACTCTTGGTTACCTCGTGCCTTTACTTGTGCAAGCTTATTTGTGTTGTATCCCTTGCTTGCTTGTGTGCTAGTTGTTGTTGCATCATATAGATTGCTCACCTAGTTGCATATCTAGACAACCTACTTTGATGCAAAGTTTAATTTGGTAAAGAAAAGATTAAAAAGTGTTAGTTGCATATTCACCCCCCCCTCTAGTCAACTATATCGATCCTTTCAACAAGCCCACTCTCTCTTCTCTCACGCAACAAATCCAACATTTTATTTCAACTTTGCTAATTTAAATCATCAATTTCTTCTAAAACATATTTTTGAACTCCTGGCGCACAAACCTTTATAACAAGACCAATCTTGGATACCTTTGAAGCACGTTTAAATATCAACATTTCAGTAAACTTATTTCACTTCAAGAAATTGATTTAAATTATTTAGAAAGTCATCTCACATGTTTAAATAATCTGATTTTAGTCCTTAAAAAATGATCTAAAATATTTTGAACACTCATTTCAGTTCTCTCAAAGAGCAGATATGAGTTATTTCAAACACCCATTTTAAAAAGATTTTTAAAAAGCCAGCTTCAATTGTAATTTCGAAATACCAATACCAAATCATTAAAAATACCAACCTCAATTAATTCAAAGACCGGATTCAATTATTTCAAAAAGAGTGACTTCAATTTTTTTATTGAGTCCATCCATTTCAATTTTCTGAAATAAGTGATTTTGTTTAATAATTTCACTTTATTGCAATGAAGTGATCTCACTAATTTCACATAATGCAAAAAAAGGTTTTCACTCATTTGAAAAATTTGATTTCAGTCAATTCAAAAAATTGATATTTTTCACAGACCCCGATTTTGTCTTTTTTGCTAAGAGCTAGAGAGAGAGAGAGAGAGAGAGAGAGAGAGAGAGAGAGAGAGAGAGAGTCTAACAATATTTTCCTTCATCAAAATAGTAGTCACGCTATGGTTGATTTGGTCCTTTCGAAGGAAAGCGAGCTATGAAGGTATCTTACAAAGTCCATAGGGTACGCATGCATTTATATAAAAAAATGCTTGGTCGATCTAGAAATTATAAGAGAGAAGAAGCCAGCTCAATTGGTGGTTGGTGACCCTTCGAGGAGAAGGAACAACCACCAGAAGGCACCACTGGCTGGTGTGACCAAAATACATGTTTGATGCAGGTCTGTCACGACCGGCGAGAGGACGTACTGCAGCAGCCGTGTGCAGGGATGACCGGTGCTTCTTCCTTGGGAGCTCCGCGTTGGTTGTACAAGGCATCCTAGATTCGGCTACACTTGAGGCGATCGTGTACAGAGAAGCGTTCTCCTTAGCGGAAGATCTGAACATTCAGCTGATGGTTATTGCATCTGACTCCAAGCAAGTGGTAGGTGATATAAACATAGGCAACCGAGGAAGATATGGTACGGTGATCAAGGGGATTCAGCAGAGAGCTTCTCATTTTATGTGTAGTCTTATCTATGAGAGTCGTGACTCGAACGTTGAGAACATAGTTTGGTAAAATTTGCCGATTCCTTAGGCCCAGGCCGCCATGTGTAGCTAGGTCATTCTCATGATCCGACTTGTATTCCACAAAGAAGAAACATATTTTCCTGTCACGCATGCATGTGGGGTCCAGTGAGCGTATATCTCGTATCGGTTTGGCGTAGCAGGAACCAAGAAATAATGTGTGGGTCCCCCCGCGAATAACGACGCACACGTTGACGGTGGATTTCTTGCCGTACCGGTTCCGTTAGAAATGTCTCTACATCGATGCAGCTTACGGGAACCGGCAGCCCCCGCTCCGCCATATCCCTCCATTCCCTTCGTCGCCGCCTCGCCGGCCACTTCGAGGCGGTCGGCGAGCACTGCACCACGCGCGGCTCGAGCTCACTCTCCGAAGAGGCCACGGACGCAAGCACCTAAGCTCACGCACGAGGATCCCGGAGCTCTCCTGGCCGCGGCGTACGCGTCCGGAGCTCGTTCAGCTGTGTGCTGTGCGCGCGGTGTCTACGGACATGGACGGCTGCGTGAGGCGTGTGTGTGAGTGCTTGACCGCGTACCTGCTGCTCCCGAGCGGCGCTGAGCCGGCGTCCCCTTGGGCCAACGCCGGCGTGCGCGTCGGTCTGGGGCACACAACCTGTTCGCTGAAATGCCTGAAGGCCGGACAAATAGAGATTTTTTTAGGTATATTGTTGGATGGCTTCCGTCTGGATGGATGTGTCTGTGGATATCTGATGATGATGAGGTCCGCTTGGTGATCCGCTTTGCAGATGCCCGTACCGGCACATAAGAAGCGTGAACAAACAACCCAGCAGAATGAGCGGTTGCCTACATAGCAGCGCACATGAACGTCACGGATCACCGCGCCGCGAGGCGATTTTCAGCAGCCGAGGCAGCCAAAAGCTGAGGCTGACGGCGGCGCTCCGACGGGAGGAGGTGCGGCACAAGCACACATGGCACACGGGGGCGGCAATGAGGATGGAATGCTGATGGTTACTACAGCAATGTCCATGCGTGGGGAAGAAGGCGAAAGGAGACCCGGTGGCGGATGATGGCGGCTGCTGCACATCAAGTTGGTGGCGACAGATTGTTATAAAGGTACGAGCGTAATTAGGGGAACAATTAGGGAAGATGATTAGGGGGGAATAGCTGGCATAATCTGTAAGTTGGGAGAAGCCAATAAAGTAGTCTGTAAGTTGGAGGGGCCAATTAAGTCTTTTAGACAGGTGCTTGTAGCCAATCCACTAGGAGGCATGTTCTTGCAATCGTGTCATGTATGACTTGGCTTATGGACATGGTAGGTTGAGCTCAAGTTGGCAATAAATAACCAAAATGTTACACATCAAAGAAGAAACTATGCAACTAAATGAGGAACAGCTCCGACATCGGAAGTTTCCTCCATTTTTCCACTCACTAGCCTTGCATGTAGTATCCGCAGTTTGTCCTCGTTCTTCATCTTTTGTCTGGGTCAAATGCTTCAATGCACATGCTCTTCAACCTTATCTTCTGATTTCTTTGTGCAATTGCGATGTAGCACGCCGAACCACTAAATTAAGGGCTAAAAAAACCTATGCAAACCCTGTCATTTTCCTAATGCAATTGGCAGAGCCCGTTGACCACATCTATTCTTCTCGCATTTTTGTTTTGCTCTGATTTTTCTCCAAGGTGTGCGTATGCATGATTGATTACTTGCTTGGTGAGCCGAGAGGGACAGTTCATGTCCTTGACCATTTCACCATGAATAGACAATTGGTGTCACCTTCATATAGCAACTGGCCTATTCTGACCTTCAAACAGATGATCAACTAAAATCATTTCAGGGACCCTCGAGAAACTGCCCAGGCATGGAGCTCTTTCCATGGCTCATCCTGTTTGGTGTTCTTGTGCAGGCTTCTGTCATCCTGGCTGATACAAATGCGCAAGACAGTATGTATTTCTTGCTTCTTCTTTCAGTCTGGTCACTGCGGTGTTAATTTGCTCACCGCGTTCTTCCTGTCTATCTATGTTTGCAGCTGCTGGCCTCACCGGGATTGCAGCTTCCTGGGACACCAAACCATCAAACTGGGATGGCAATGATCCATGCGGCGACAAGTGGATCGGGATAATTTGCACCCAGGACCGGGTCACATCCATGTTAGCATCCTAAGCACCATAAATTTATACAAAACTCTGTGTTTATTTTAATTTATCCATTTCCTTGATGAACAATGATCACTCATCGTCGTGTTGTGTCCTCCTTTGTTGGATGTTTTGCAGAAGATTGTCAAGTCAATCACTGTCCGGAACTCTTTCGGGGGACATTCAATCTCTGTCGGAACTACAATACTTGTATGCAATTCTCCTCTGCTCTAGTTTAAACACTTCCGATAGATTTTACTTCAATCCTATTTCAGTGAGGACCTTCAGCATCAGGCCTATAAAATGAAACAAGTTTGATTTCTCATAGTAAGCAAACTTATTAGGTATTTGCCTCTTTTGCTGCAGGGACTTATCCTACAACAAGGACTTGGGTGGCTCTCTTCCTTCATCCATTGGAAGCTTGAGCAACCTCCAAAATTTGTGAGTAGTTTTTAACTGTGTCAAAATTTTGGAGGAGCGCAGCTGGTTCACTGTGTCCAAAAAGTCCAGTGCATGGATGCTTCTTTGACTTATTTTGCTCTATCCTCCCTCTACAGAATACTTGTTGGCTGCAGCTTTGCTGGTGAAATACCTAAAGAGATTGGCCAGCTCTCAAAGTTGATATTTCTGTAAGGAGCTTAACATGTGTTTATAACCTTACGTTTCTGACAATTTCTTGTAAATTTGCCATGTCCTTTAAATTATGGCTGAACTTCTGTTTCAGCCAAAAGCACAATTTTCTCTATCTGTCTACCATGAGACCTTCCAACTGTCATATGGTTGGCAGGCTTTGTGAAATGCCATCGCAATCATATGTGTTACTTTTGGACCAAGCAGGCTGCAAGTTTTGACCATTTTTTTGGTTATGAATCTTATCATCTTTTCTGAACAATATCTCTGTTCTCTGCACCTGGTTTCAGTAAAACAAGGTTGATTATTGCACTCTCTCTGCAGATCTCTGAACTCCAACAGGTTCACTGGTCGCATACCGCCGTCACTCGGTGGCCTCTCAAAGCTATACTGGTTTGATCTGGCTGACAATAAGCTCACTGGAGGACTTCCGGTATTCGATGGAACAAATCCCGGTTTGGATAATCTGACAAATACAAAGCACTTGTGAGTACATTCTCTGAAATGGCCAATCTTGATAGCTGAAGTTTTTTTTTCTCATGATATCTGAAGATTTTACATCGCCTGGTGTATGTACCGCGTTTTGGCAGCCACTTCGGCGTCAATCAGCTCTCTGGCACCATACCGAGCCAGATTTTCAACTCACAAATGAAGCTGATACATTTGTAAGACCATCGAAAGTCTGTAACCCATATCTGACACAGTTGTGTGATGAGGCTAATTAAGTGATTGGTTCCATCTTTTTTTCAAGTCTTGTCGACAACAACAACTTTTCTGGCAGCATCCCCCCTACTCTAGGCCTTCTTAATGTGCTGGAAGTTCTGTAAGTAAATGTACACGCATATTGTGATACTTACTAGCATATGCATATGTGATTCCAACCATGAAGTTGAATAAATGCAGACGTTTTGATAACAACAATCAGTTGTCTGGGCCAGTTCCCACCAACATCAACAACCTCACCAAGCTGGCTGAACTGTGAGTGTCCTGTCCTGTGTGTTTAATTCTCAGTATCAAATATATATACGAGAAAGCTTACAATATTTTTTCGTTTGGCTCTAGCCATCTAGAAAACAACGGGCTCACTGGCCCTCTGCCAGACCTGACAGGAATGAGTGCACTCAGCTTTGTGTAAGCAATGAATTCACCTTTCCTTTCTGAAAACAAGACTAGGATTGCGATTAAAGCATGAGCAACTTTGTTGCAGGGACATGAGTAACAACAGCTTCAATGCATCCGATTCTCCAGCCTGGTTGACTGCTTTGCCGTCTTTGACTTCATTGTGAGTTTCTAGCTCTATCTTTTCTGCTCTCGTCTAATATTTTATCAGGCAAGGCAAATTTGTCTGAATTTTTCTTCATTGACTCCAGATACCTAGAGAATCTGCAAATCGGCGGACAGCTCCCGCAAGAGCTTTTCACCCTTCCTGCAATTCAGACACTGTGAGGGGTTGCTACACTTGCTAGTGTTCAAATAAATGTACGAGTAGATACGATCATACAATTCATATTCAATTAAACTGTTACTGGCTGACAATTTCAGGAAGCTTCGGGGCAACCGCTTCAACGGCACCCTAAACATTGGGTCAGACTTCAGTAGTCAGCTCCAAACAATTGATTTGCAGGACAATCAAATCGAAGCGATCACTGTTGGGGGAACCCAATACAACAAGAAGCTCATGTAAGGAGGCATTCTGCATTTGTATCTGTCACAGCTTGAAATTCCCTCCCTGACAGATTCAGTTTTTTCACATGTATTCTTGTCACAGACTTTTAGGAAACCCAATATGCAACCAAGGGAACAACGAGCAATACTGCAAAGCCGCGCCACAATCCAACCCGGCGGCACCGCCATATGCTACTCCTAAGAACTGCTCAGGGCTGCCAGCAACATGCCTCTCAAGCCAACTTCTGAGCCCAAGCTGCACATGTGCCGTACCGTACAAAGGCACACTGTTCTTCAGAGCACCATCGTTTTCTGACCTCAGCAACGAGTCATACTATCATCTACTGGAGAAGGACATGAAGACCAAGTTCTTGTCATACAGTGCCCCCGTCGACTCGATCGCTCTTCATAACCCATTCGTTGATGTGAACAACAACTTGCAGCTGAGCTTGGAGGTCTTCCCCGGCGGCAAGGTTCAGTTTGGGGCGCAGGACATTTCTGACATTGGGTTCATTTTGAGCAATCAAACGTATAAGCCGCCCGCTGTTTTCGGTCCATACTATTTCATCGCCCAAAGCTACCGTATTGCAACAGAGGTGCCAGCATCTAAAAAATCAAAGGCGAACAAGTTGCCACTTATCGTCGGAGTCGCAGCCGGTGGTGCAGTTGTTATTGCAGTGCTGCTTCTTGTTATTTTTTTCATCACGAGACGGAAGAGAGAACCAAAGAAGACCGAAGAGAGAAGCCAGTCTTTCGGTAGGCGATCTCATCTTTGACCAACCAAGTAACCAATGTTGCATATTTGCATGCTGACTACTGACTACCATCTCCATGCAGCTTCTTTGGACATGAAGAGCACCAGCACCAGTGTGCCACAGCTGCGCGGTGCGCGCACGTTCACGTTCGCTGAACTGAAGAAGATAACCAATAACTTCTCGGAGGCGAACGACATAGGAAATGGCGGCTTCGGGAAGGTGAAGCAGAACCGACATGTTGATCTTGAATGTGATGCATTTATATAACTTGATACATACATGTCAGGACTGATCAAATATTCCGGGCTTCCATACTGTAGGTTTACAGGGGGACACTTCCAACTGGGCAACTGATCGCTGTCAAGAGATCCCAGGAGGGATCCCTGCAGGGGAGCCTGGAATTCAGAACCGAGATCGAGCTCCTGTCCAGGGTTCACCACAAGAATGTGGTGAGCCTCCTCGGTTTCTGCCTTGACCAGGGCGAGCAGATGCTGGTCTACGAGTACATCCCCAATGGCACACTCAAAGAGAGCCTCACAGGTGAAATTTCTCGGTCAATGCAGTGCATCATTCATTTGTCATTCTTGCTCATGCGTGCTGTGCTGCCTTGGAATTTCTTTCTTCAGGCAAGTCCGGCGTGCGGCTGGACTGGAAGCGGAGGCTCCGTGTCATCCTCGGCACGGCCAAGGGCATCGCCTACCTCCACGAGCTCGCAGACCCTCCGATTGTCCACCGGGACATCAAGTCGAGCAACGTTCTCCTCGACGAGCGGCTCAATGCCAAGGTCTCGGACTTTGGCCTCTCCAAGCTTCTAGGCGAGGACGGCAGGGGGCAGGTCACCACACAAGTGAAGGGCACAATGGTTCGCTCTCCAATCAACCAGCTGTCGCCTTAAAAGCTTGATGATTATAAGCACAAATAGAACAGTCCTGATTAATTTGTACGTGTGGGTGTGGTGTGGCAGGGTTACTTGGACCCTGAGTACTACATGACGCAGCAGCTGACGGAGAAGAGCGACGTCTACAGCTTCGGCGTGCTGCTGCTGGAGATGATCACGGCCAAGAAGCCGCTGGAGCGCGGGCGGTACATCGTCCGGGAGGTGCTCGCCGCGCTCGACCGGAGCAAGGATCTGTACGGCCTGCACGACCTGCTGGACCCGGTGCTGGGCGCGTCGCCCACGTCGCTGGGCGGGCTGGAGCAGTATGTGGACCTGGCTCTGCGCTGCGTGGAGGAGGCCGGCGCGGACCGCCCCTCCATGGGCGAGGCGGTGAGCGAGATCGAGCGGATCACCAGGATGGCCGGCGGCGGCCCCGAGTCGGCGTCCGAGTCCATGAGCTACGCCAGCAGGACGCCGCGCCACCCCTATGGAGGAGACAGCCCGTCGGAGTACAGCGGCGGCGGGCTGCCGTCATCGAGGGTGGAGCCCAAGTGAAGCTAGCTAGTTGGCATGGTCATGTATCGTACCATATCAAGTGTGAGTGATGCGTGAGCTGAATTTGTGTGCTATGTTTTGTACAGCTTACTTACCTTATATATGTAAATTTTGGTTGATGCTAATTAGCGTCTGGATTAAGCATTAGGTGATGTATAAAAGAGAAGCGGATTATAATTTTCTCTCTTAGTTAATTAGTTTCTCTTTCACTTTGAGAGTTCGAACTGCGGGCTCCAACAATATCTGTTGAACCTTCCTTAGATGATAATTCTTCAGTGTTAGCTTGCATTATCAGAAAGGCAAATTTTAGCATGCTCCCTCCTACCTCCCTTTTCACATGAGAGGTAAGACTTCACAATAGATCTGAACCATTGATTTGATTAAGTAATGGTCAGATTAACTCTTACCGTCTTACCTACCATGTGAAAAGAGGGGTAAGAGGGTATCATAAAATCCAGTTTTTTTTAGGGAAATCTTGTTTGTTGTTACCCCCTCCCTCCTATAATGTAAGATCTTTTTTGACACTCATAGGACGAAGGGATTAAATGATAATGCTTGTCAGTAAGCGTAATAACAATCTTGGTAACATAAAGAAATAAGATCCCTGGAGTACTGTATGTCTGATGCCAAGTGTTCTGATGTCATCCTGTCAGGACTCAAGTGTTTAGCTTGTGCTCTTGCTCTGTTAATTCTGGGATATTCAATCTGTTGAAAACTACATACATTGATCTTCTAAGTTGAAAAACACTTAAGTCTGATCCTAGCAGCGAGTATGCTGTTTAAAAGCACGGAAAAATGGTTATTGGTTTTTGCTTTTCTTTTTCATTGTCGAACTAATTCACTACGCAGCTACTTTTAATTTAAATGAACTCTATGTAATTATTGAACTTCCAACTCATCTGTTACAAAATCTAATTCAGTTGATTCTTGTACTACCCAGGTGGCCAGGTCATGGCAATAGTTACTACAACGCCATTAACTGGGCGTTACTATGATGCCATCAAGCATGTGTTACCATGACGCTGGTGTAAGAGCATCTCTCCAACAAATGATGTATAATCAGGCACTAAAAATAATTTTAGGACATCAAAAGTAGGTTTTAGGGCAACATAAATTTTTTCTGCCGTAGCAGATGATATAAAATTTTCATCATGTGCTGGAATCTGCAGCCGCTGCCTCGGGTGTCTAGGGATCTCCTCCTTTGCTAATGTCACTGATGTAGAAACTGCTGGTCAAATTTCAGTGGCACCAGAAACATTTCGAAACAAAAACATGGAATTATCTCCGGTGTTTAGTTCCTCAAGTCTGTACTATATGCCACACATTTAGTCCGGCCTCTCAAACCTTATCGCTCTCTTGAGCTCTCTTTGGCTCCCCGGAAAGGGAACGTAGTGAGCATGTGAGCCGCGAACGCCTCCCGTCCCAATGCAAATGCGGGCGCCCGTGACGCCGGCGGGCTCCGTCTCCACCGGAGAGACACCGCTTCAGCGGCCACCCGTCGTCATCTCCTCGGCACCATCCGCCGCAACGACAACGAGGAGGCGGCTGCTCGTGTCCGCCGGTGGCCTGCTCCTCGTCGCCGCCGCGGGCAACAGCGACGCCAGCAGGGGAGCGGCGGCGGCCGCGGTCGACCTCGGCTACGACCCGGTGACGGAGGCGGAGCGCGCGGCGAGCGCGGCCGTGTCGCAGCGCGTCGGGGAGGCCGTCCGGCTGCTGGAGGCCGGGCGGGAGCTGCAGGCGCGCGGCGAGTTCGCGGGGGCGCTGGCGTCCTTCACGGCGGTGGTGAGCGGGTACAAGGAGCTGGCGCTGTCGGAGTACGCGCGGGTGGGGCGGGCGCTGGTGCTGTACGAGATCGGCGACCGCGACGAGTCCATCACGGAGATGGAGGACGTGTCGGTGGCGCTCAAGGGGTACCCGGAGATCCACGCCGCGCTGGCGGCGGCGCTGTACGCCGACAAGCACGCGCCGCTGCTGGCCGAGTTCCAGTTCAACATCGCCACGCTGCTGGACCCGCACTACTCCGACCTCGCCTACGTCAGGGACACCAAGCACTGGCCGCCCAGCCTCGTCGCCTCCCTCAAGAACTTCATTACACTCACCTAGCCTCCTCCTCCTAGGCATGGTACTATAGATAATTTCTTGCTCATCTTTTTTCAGTTCCTCTGTCATGTATACGAATACGGAGAACAAAATGGTACCCTCCAATTCCAAAAAACGCTGTATAAAAGATTTTATTATGTCAGAAATTTTACGTACTAGTAACCGTGCGCGCGCAAAACGTGCCTCCTATTCAAATTACTTGTCGCTCAAATGCACTAGATATATACATCTAAGCGAAAAGTAATTTCGAATGGAGTATGCACTAGATTGGAAAGAGCAATGGTACATCTACGAAAAGATTTTTAGGTGTCTTACGAATGAGATAAGTTGACAGCCTTTAATTCGCCGTGCTCCAGTTGCTCACCCTGAAAATTAGGGGAGGGCGTTTGGTTACGCGGGAAAGGAAGATTAAGTAGGATACGTAACAGCTTTAGTAAGTCTAGTATCTTTGGATTGGAAACGTGCCTGAGATGCGCGCGGTGCCAATCCACATATTGATTGCCGAGCATGGATCAACTAGGTATTGTAATTGTCCCTCTGTCTATTCACAAAGGGCGTGATTGGCAGCTGTAGTGACCGGGCCTGACTAGTTCAACTCTGACACACATGAGGCTGTTGAGAAAATGCAGCCTCTAAGCCAACATCTCCAACCTGTTTGGTTGTCCGCATTTAGTTCTCACGTATTAGGGGCTAGTTTAGCGTATGGTGTTTGGTTGTCCGCTTATGTACGCGCAAACACAAGGCCTGTTGTCCGATAACCTCTTCGGTGCGGTGGTGAGGTTATCAGCACACATCGGCTTTGGGAAGAACACACACAAGAGAACATAGTAGTACTAAGCAGTTATAAATATTGTGCCACACATAAACAAACAAGTTCAAAGGCAAAGCAGTTCAATATTAAACTAAAGCAACTGGAGCACGCGAGGTGTTGTCCTAGGCGTTCACGGCGAAGGCGTCGTCGTGCCTCCCGCACCTGGTCACCACTTCAATGCCATCGTCATTGAAGACGATGCATGTTGGGAGTCAACAGCTTGAAGGTTACCATGAAGCATATCTTGATCTGATGGATGGCAGTGAAGGTGGCCCAACCCTGATCGAGGGTGACCCTGCCATTCAATAGCCGGACAATGACCCTCCAGAAGCAGCCGATGTTCGTCTTCAGTTTGAAATCCTGCGGCACGGACGAGAAGTTCCTCGTGAAGTCCAACGGCATAGGTACGGCCTCGAGCTGGGGGACCATGATCACCTTGCAGAAGGTGCTTGGTCCTCCCACCTCATGGTAGTGGCCCTAGTCCCGGCGCTTGCCTGTGGGGGGGGGGGGGCACCTCCGGCACGTCGTCGTCCTTGGCCGGGCTCTGGACAGGCGTCATCTCTGAGGGCGGCACATCGTCCTTGCCCTTGTCCTACTCCTGCGATGGCACCACCTCCTTTCCCTTGTTCTCTGTGTCGATCTGCATTATGAAGAGGTTCAAAGGCTGGGTCAGCATCTGCATTATGAACCTTGCAACATCGCCATTAAAACCTATGCTCGTGTGGGTCCCTTTATGAAGCCACATTGACGGTCACCACTTACCCAGTCTCTCACTCTTCCTCCAACCTAACACCATGAACTCCAACAACAAGTCCAACCCCAATCCCAACCCCAAACCCAACGCCAACCCCTTCCCTTGGGGCATTGGATGGAGGGCTTTCTTCCTAGGGTGCTCGCTGGGTGACCGCACCAAGTTTGAGAACACCATGGAAGTGTGCTCAAACTTCAGCAGCATGAAAGAGCTGCACAAAGAGTTAGACGCTATGGTGAAGAAGGCGACACTGGAGGAGTTTAAGACACTGATTCCTGACCCAGCGAAGGGTGCTATGTCAGTAGACATACTTTGGTGGGCAATTAGGCTGAATCCGGCGACGCTGGACAAAGGGCAAAGTGGGCCAAGTACAGACAGTATAGGCGTCCTTACGACTATCGTGTAAGTGTGTACTTCACCACAAATATTGTGCCTATGGAAGGGGAAGTAGAGGACGCGGTGACGTTGATTGTGAGGGTGTCGGAGCCAGGAAACCGAAGCATGCCAATCGAGGTGGACTCCAATGAGGAAGAAGAGACGGTGGTGCAGGAGAAGACCAAGACCAAGGCCACCCGCCGCTCCAATCGCCTCCAGGGTCCCCGAGTCTAAGATCTGTGCGTACTATGTAAGATGAACCCTAATCCCCATTCCTATTGTACTCAATCCGGATCTGGAACCTCATATGTACCGGTAGTCATGACGATGTTATGATCACTTCTATGGTGTTTACCCAGATTCCCCGTTCCCCTAACACAGATCGAATCGAAACTCGAATCGAATGCGATGTAGTAGGCCAGGAGGGAAAAAAATAGCTTACCGCCATTGCCGAAGTGCTGTTGCGGATGCTAGTGAAGGTGGATGGAGGTCGACTTGCTGTTTGCCGATATGATGCATGCCGCCATCGTCATTGTCAGTGAGAGTGGGGAGAGGGGAGAGGGGAGAGAGCGGTGAGGGTAATAACTACCGGCGCTTCGGGAAGCAACACGGCTTCTCGGGGGTGGCTCCTCGCGTGCAGCCCCTGCCGCCCATGTGCCTTGCTCAGGTTTGGCTCGCGAGAAACTGCCAATTTGAGCGTGCCTCGCGAGACATGCCCAGAGGTGCTTTAAACTTTGTGCAATGCAAGCCCAATAGTGTATGCTGGCAACCAAATAGCCCAGTTTCTTCCCGCGCGGGCCTGGTTGGACCTTATGCGGGCAACCAAACGCGTCCAAATACTATAGGATGGTTCAACCTTTTGTGAATCAGATGTATATAAACATGTTTTAGTATTTATTCACTTATTTCTATCCGTACATAGTCTATATTAAAGGGTCTGTCTAGATCATATCTAGATGTGTCTCAGATATTACTCATCTAAAACCAATGTCACCAAAGTAACGAGTGTGCGACGTCACGAAAATAACGAGCCTCGGTTGTCTTTTTTAGCAAAACACACCCAGACTTTATTAATTACTAGTTTCGCTTACACAGCACAGGGGCTCCAAAAGCCACACATGACGGCCCGAACTAAGATTTAAAGAGTACTTAGCTAAGCAATCAACATCAAAATTTGAATATCTAAACTCATATTTAAAAATAAATCATGGGATTGCCCTTTTCAAAAGAATGAGATTTCCTTCAAAATCACGATGTTTTCTCCTCGGCCACCTTCTATAATGGTACAAATCACACCTTGACAATCTGAGGCGATCATAGATGACGTAACACCTTGATCTTGAGCAAGACATAATCTTTCTCTACAAGCAATCATTTCTGTGCATGCTGGATCGTAAGTACCATACATGACCTGGGTCAAAGCCCCTAAGAACTCTCCTAATTCAGACCTGCCGCACTCCATTTCCCGCCAACAAATAGCCGCATCAACATTCGAAAATGCATAGTAGAACATTTTTTTCCGCTAATACACATGGTTGTGTATCATTTCATTGATAGGAGGGTTGAAATTACAGGGGGGGTGCTAGCCTAGGGCCACGTTCACTAGAAGGCGTGGTCAAGGCTGTAGTGGACCAGAAGTTAGTGGGATTGCTCGGCCCTGAAGTACAAACGATGTATGTTACAGGGATTATGTTGTGATAAGTCCATTTTGCACCATGCTTTTATGTTGATATTTATTGCATTATGGGATCTTATTACACATTATGGTACAATACTTATGTCTTTTCTCTTTTATTTTATAAGGTTTGCATGAAGAGGGAGAACGCCGGCAGCTGGAATTCTGGACCAGAAAGGAGCAAATCTAAGAGACCTATTCTGCACAACTCCAAAACTCCTAAAAATTTACAAATAATTATTTTGGAATATATAAAAAATATTGGGCGAAGAAATACCAGAGGGGGACCCACGAGGTGGCCACAAGCCTGGGGGGTGCGCCTTAGCCCCATAGGCGCGCCCCCAGGGCTTGTGGCCCCCCTGGCAGGTCCTCGGTGCCCATCTTCTGCTACATGGAGGCTTTTAACCTGGAAAAAATAAGAAGAAAACTTTCGGGACGAAGCGCCGCCATCTCGAGGCGGAACCTAGGCAAAAGCAATCTAGGGCTCCGGGGAGCTGTTTTGCCGGAGAAACTTTCCTCCGGGAGGAGGAAATCAAAGCCATCGTCATCACCAACGATCCTACCAGATGGGGTCAATCTCCACCAACATCTTCACCAACACCATCTCCTCTCAAACCCTAGTTCTCTCTTGTATCCGATCTTTGTCTCAAAATCTCAGATTGGTACCTGTGGGTTGCTAGTAGTGTTGATTACTCCTTGTAGTTGATGCTAGTTGGTTTATTCGATGGAAGATCATATGTTCAGATCCTTAATGATATTCAATACCCCTCTGTTATGAACATGAATATGCTTTGTGAGTAGTTACGTTTGTTCCCGAGGACATGGGAGAAGTCTTGTCATAAATAATCATGTGAATTTGGTATTCGTTTGATAGTTGAGATGTATGTTGTATTTCCTCTAATGGTGTTATATGAACATCGACTACATGACACTTCACCATGATTTGGGCATAGGGGAAGGCATTGGGAAGTAATAAGTAGATGATGGGTTGCTAGAGTGACAAAAGCTTAAACCCTAGTTTATGCGTTGCTTCGTAAGGGGCTGATTTGGATCCACATGTTCCATGCTATGGTTAGATTTATCTTAATTCTTGTTTCGTAGTTGCGGATGCTTGCGAGAGGGGTTAATCGTAAGTGGGAGGTTTGTCCAAGTAAGGACAGCACCCAAGCACCGGTGCACCCACATATCAAATTATCAAAGTAACAAACGCGAATCATATGAGCATGATGAAAACTAACTTGACAGTAATTCCCATGTGTCCTGGGAGCGCTTTGCTTTATATAAGAGTTCGTCCAGGCTTATCCTTTGCTACAAAAAGGATTGGGCCGCCTTGCTGCACCTTTGTTACATTTGTTACTTGTTACCCATTACGAATTATCTTATCACAAAACTATCTATTACCAATAATTTCAGTGCTTGCAGAGAATACCTTACTGAAAACCGCTTGTCATTTCCTTCTGCTCCTCGTTGGGTTCGACACTCTTACTTATCGAAAGGACTACGATCGATCCCCTATACTTGTGGGTCATCAAGACTCTTTTCTGGCGCCGTTGCCGGGGAGTGAAGCGCCTTTGGTGAGTGGAATTTGGTAAGGGAGAATTTATATTACGTGCTGATATTTACTGTCACTTGTCACTATGGAAAATCATCCTTTGAGGGGTTTGTTTGGGGTATCTTCACCTCGACCGGAAGAGCAACGAGTTGCCCCTCAACCTACTGAAAATATTTGTTATGAAATTCCTTCGGGTATGATGGAGAAACTACTAGCTAATCCTTATGCAAGAGATGGAACACTACATCCTGATATGCATCTAATCTATGTGGATGAAGTTTGTGGATTATTTAAGCTTGCAAGTTTGCCCGAGGATGATTTGAAGAAGAAGGTCTTCCCTTTATCTTTGAAGGGAAAGGCATTGACATGGTATAGGCTATGTGATGATATTGGAGCTTGGAACTACAACCGATTGAAATTGGAATTTCATCAGAAGTTTTATCCTATGCATTTGGTTCATTGTGATCGGAATTATATATATAGTTTTTGGCTTCATGAAGGAGAAAGTATTGCTCAAGCTTGGGGGAGGATTAAGTCAATGTTATATTCATGACCAATCATGAGATCTCAAGAGAAATTATTATTCAGAACATTTATGCTCGGCTTTCTTGTAATGATCAATCCATGCTCGATACTTCTTGTACTGGTTCTTTTATGAACAAGACTATTGAATTCAAATGAGATCTCTTGGAAAGAATTAAACACAACTCTGAAGATTGGGAGCTCGACGAAGGTAAGGAGTCAGGTATAAACCTTAAGTTTGACTGTGTTAAATCTTTTATGGATACCGATGCTTTTTGTGAATTTAACACTAAATATGGACTTGACTCTGAGATAGTAGCTTCTTTTTGTGAATCATTTGCTACTCATGTTGATCTCCCTAAGCAGAAGTGGTTTAAATATCATCCTCCCATTTAAGTAAAAGTAGTAGAACCTATTAAAGTTGAAGAAGAAACTATTACTTATAATGTTGATCCAGTTGTTCCAACTGCTTATATTGAGAAACCACCTTTTCCTGTTAGGATAAAGGAACATGCTAAAGCTTCAGCTGTGGTTCGTAAGAGTTATACTAGGACACCTACACCCCCTGAACAAATTAAAGTTGAACCTAGTATAGTTATGGTTAAAGATCTCTTGGTCGAGAATATTGATGGGCATGTTATTTACTTCTGTGATGAAGCTGCTAGAATTACTAGACCTGACAATAAGGATAAACAGAGACCTGTGGTTGGCATGCCCGTTGTTTCTGTTAAGATAGGAGATAATTGTTATAATGGCTTATGTGATTTGGGTGCTAGTGTGAGTGCTATTCCTTTTACTTTATACCAAGAAATTATGAATGATATCGCACCAGCTGCAATAGAAGATATTGATGTTACTATTAATCTTGCCAATAGAGATACTATATCACCAATTGGGATTGTTAGAGATGTTGAAGTCTTCTATGGGAAAATAAAATACCCTACTATTTTTCTTGTTCTTGGTTCCCCACAAGATGATTTTTGTCCCATTATATTTGGTAGACCTTTCTTGAACATTGTTAATGCTAAAATAGATTGTGAGAAAGAAACTGTCAGTAAGTTTCGGGGATGTGTCTCATGAGTTTAACTTCTCCAAATTTCGTAGACAACCCCATGATAAATAATTGACTAGTAAAGATGAAATTATTGGTCTTGCTTCTATTGCCGTGCCTCCTACTGATCCTTTAGAACAATATTTGCTAGACCATGAAAATGACATGTTAATGAAAGAAAGGAGTTAGATGAAATATTCTTTAAACAAATGCCTATTTTGAAACACAATTTACCTGTTGAGACTCTTGGAGATCCTCTACCACCCAAGGGTGATCCTGTGTTCAATCTTAAACAATTGGCTAATACTCTAAAATATGCTTATCTTGATGAAAAGAAGATATATCCTGTTATTATTAGTGCTAACCTTTCAGAGCATGAAGGAAATTAATTATTGAAAACTATTAAGAAGCACCGTGCCGCCATTGGATATACTCTGGATGATCTTAAGGGCGTTAGTCCCACTCTATGTCTGCATAAAATTAATATGGAGCCTGATGCTAAACCAGTTGTTGATCATCAACGACGATTAAATCCTAAGATGAAAGAAGTGGTAAGAAATGAAATATTCAAACTTCTGGAAGCCGGTATAATCTACCATATTGCTGATAGTAGATGGGTAAGTCCTATTCATTGTGTCCCTGAGAAGGGAGGTATTACTGTTGCTCCCAATGATAAAAATGAATTGATTCCGCAAAGAATGGTTATAGGTTATACTCCCTCCGTTCCTCAATATAAGGTGTATTATTTTTCCAAAAAGTCAAACTTCTCTAAGTTTGACCAAGTTTATAGACAAAAATATCAATATCTAGAATACCAAATCATTATCACTAGATTCTTCATGGACTATATTTTTACGTTTTATATATTTAGTATTATAACTCTTTATATATTTTGTTGTAAAGTTGGTCAAACATAGACAACAGTTGACTTTTTGGAAAACTAATACACCTTATATTTAGGAATGGAGGGAGTAGATTGGTAACTGATTTTAGAAAATTAAACAAAGCAACTAGGAAAGACCATTATCCTCTACCTTTTATTGATCAAATGCTAGAAAGATTGTCCAAACATACACACTTTTGCTTTCTAGATGGTTATTCTGGTTTTTCTCAAATACCTGTATCACAACAGGATCAAGAAAAAAACTACTTTTACTTGCCCTTTCGGTACCTTTGCTTATAGACGTATGCCTTTTGGTTTATGCAATGTACCTTCTACCTTTCATAGATGTATGACTGCTATATTCTCTCACTTTTATGAAAAGATTTTTGAGGTTTTCATGGATGATTTCTTCATTTATGGAACTTCTATTGATGATTTCTTAAGCAACCTTGATCGAGTTTTGCAGAGATGTGAAGAAACCAATCTTGTCTTGAATTGGAAAAAGTGCCAGTTTATGGTTAATGAAGGTATTGTCTTGGGGCATAAAATCTTAGAAAGAGATATTGAGGTTGATAAAGCTAAAGTTGATGCTATTGAAAAAATGTCGTGTCCTAAAGATATCAAAGGTATGAGAAGTTTCCTTGGTCATGCTGGTTTCCATAGGAGATTTTTTAAAGACTTCTCTAAAATTTCTAGGCCTCCTACCAATCTCTTGCAAAAATACGTTCCATTTGTTTTCAATGATGATGTGTAGAAGCATTTGAAATACTTAAGAAAACCTTAATTTTTGCACCTCTTGTTCAATCACCTGATTGGAACTTACCCTTTGAAATTATGTGTGATGCTAGTGATTATGCTGTTGGCGCTGTTCTAGGTCAAAGAGTTGATAAGAAATTAAATGTTATCCATTATGCTAGTAAAACTCTAGACAGTGCTCAAAGAAATTATGCTACTACTAAAAAAGAATTTTTAGCGGTTGTGTTTGCTTGTGATAAGTTCAAATCTTATATTGTTCATACCAAAGTAACTGTTCACACCGATCATGCTGCTATTCAATATCTCATGGAAAATGAAGATGCTAAACCTAGACTCATTAGGTGGGTTCTCTTGCTACAAGAATTTGATTTGCATATTATTGATAGAAAGGGAGCTGAGAACCCCGTAGCAGACAACTTGTCTAGGTTAGTAAATGTTCTTGATGACCCACTACCTATTGATGATAGCTTTCCTGATGAACAATTAGCTGTGATAAATGCTTCTCATAGTGATCCATGGTATGCTTATTATGCTAATTATATTGTTGCTTAATTCATACCACCTAGTTTCACATACCAACAAAAGAAAAAGTTTTTCTATGATTTAAGACATTACTTCTAGGATGACCCACACCTTTATAAAGAAGGAGTAGATGGTGTTATTAGACGTTGTATACCTGAACATGAACAGGAACAGGAACAAATCCTACGCAAGTGTCACTCCGAAGCCTACGGAGGACACCATGCTGGAGCTAGAACTGCACACAAGGTATTACAGTATGGTTTTTATTGGCCTACTCTCTTCAAAGATGCTCGTAAGTATGTCTTGTCTTGTGATGAATGCCAAAGAATTGGTAATATTAGTAGACGCCAGGAAATGCCTATGAACTATTCACTTGTTATTGAACCATTTGATGTTTGGGGTTTTGATTATATAGGACCTTTTCCTTCCTTTAATGGGTATACACATATTTTGGTTGATGTTGATTACATTACTAAGTGGGTAGAAGCTATTCCAACTAGTAGTGCTGATCATAACACTTCTATTAAAATGCTTAAAGAAGTTATTTTCCCTAGGTTTGGAGTTCCTAAATATTTAATGACTGATGGTGGTTCGCACTTTATTCATGGTGCTTTCCAAAAATTGCTTGCTAAGTATGATGTCAACCATAGAATTGCATCTCCATACCACCCTCAGTCTAGTGGTCAAGTAGAGTTAAGTAATAGAGAAATAAAATTGATCTTTTAAAAGACTATTAATAGATCTAGGAAGAATTGGTCTAAGAAACTTGATGATGCATTATGGGCTTATAGAACTACATATAAAAACCTATGGGTATGTCTCCATATAAGATGGTTTATGGAAAATCATGTCACTTACCTCTTGAACTAGAACATAAAGATTATTGGGCAATTAAAGAGCTCAACTATGATTTCAAACTTGCCGGTAAGAAGAGGTTATTTGACATTAGCTCACTTGATGAATGGAGAACCGAAGCATACGAAAATGCCAAACTGTTTAAAGAAAAAGATAAAAGATGGCTTGATAAAAGGATACAAAATCATGAATTCAATGTAGGTGACCATGTCTTGCTATACAATTCTCGTTTAAGATTTTTTGCTGAAAAACTTCTCTCTAAGTAGGAAGGACCTTACATTATCAAGTAAGTTTATCGTTCTAGTGCCATCAAGATCAACAACGCCGAGGGCACTAATCCGAAGGTGGTAAACATGCAAAGAATCAAACATTATATCTCAGCTACTCCCATAAATGTTGAAACCAATATTATTAATACCATAACACTGGAAGAGTACATAAGGGCGACCTACCAGAATGCTCCAAACCTTGAAAATGAATAGGTATGTGATATGGTAAGTAAAGCAACTCCAAAACTTTTCCCATGGCAATTTGACTCTGTTTTGGAATATTTAAAAAATTAGGAAAATAAAAAGTAGTCCGGAAAGTGCATGAGGAGGCGACAAGCCTTGGGGTCGCGCCCTACCCCTGGGCGCGCCTCCCAGGCTTGTGGCCTCCTCGTGTGTGAGGGAGTCCTGGATTAAGGGGTCCTCGGACAGCCGGACTATATGCGTATGCCAGACTATTGGGCTATGAAGATACAAGATAGAAGACTTCGTCCCGTGTCTGGATGGGACTCTCCTTTGCGTGGAAGGCAAGCTTGGTGGTCCGGATGTGAAGATTCCTTTCTCTGTAATTGACTTTGTGTAACCCTAGCCCCCTCCGGTATCTATATAAACCGGAGGGTTTAGTCCGTAGGACATCAACAACAATCATAACCATATGCTAGCTTCTAGGGTTTAGTCTCTACGATCTCGTGGTAGATCAACTCTTGTAATACTCATATCATCAAGATCAATCAAGCAGGAAGTAGGGTATTACCTCCATCAAGAGGGCCCGAACCTGGGTAAATATTGTGTCCCCTGCCTCCTGTTACCATTAGCCTTACACGCACAGTTCCGGACCCCCTACCCAAGATCCGCCGGTTTTGACACCGACATTGGTGCTTTCATTGAAAGTTCCACTATGACATTGAAGATAGGGTTGATGGCTCGCCTTGTTATCAAGGACAACATCACCTCCGGGGGAGCTCTGGCATCAGGCCAAACTCTCCGGCTGGGCGGCTTCATCTTGACCACCCGTTCGGCCGTCGGGCCGACCATGACTTCTCAAGTCATCAAAAATCGCCTCCGCGTCAGCTCGGAATACACCGAGCAGATGGATGCAACAGAGTTATCGTCTTTAAATGGGCTCTTGGATCGCATCGCCGCCCTGGGAGTCGCTTCGGACTACGATCGGATTCGTCTTAAACCCGATCAGAGAGAGATTGAATCTCCGCCGATCACCCATCAGATAGCGGTGGTGGAGGAGCGATCCAACAACTCTTCCCCCATATTGAGGACGAAATATGTCCGGATTTCTGAGCTCATCAAGCCGGATACATGCCCGTGGGAAGACGCATCGCAAATTCCAAACTTAGAATCGGACTGTGGGCCAGAAAAATTGGTTTACATCTCGGAGTCCGAACTATTAAGTTCGGAAACTCCTCAAGCTCTGGGTCACGAATCAGATCTGGGTTCGGACTTAAATCCACCCACCCGCCCAGACTCAAGCGATCTTTCCCGCATCAGACAACAGTCCCAAGAGACTATACATCACTTTTTTGCTAGATTCCTCATCATCAAGGACAAGGTCAAGGACTGTTGCGATGAAGATGCAATCTCATTATTCTGCAAAAATTGCACAGACAAGGGACTCCTCAATGCCATAAATCGCCGTCACATATCATGCTTTGATGACTTGGTGATCATAGTACAGAAGTACTGCACAATGGAAAGCGCCTGGAAAACTCAGGCAGCCTTTTGGGATCCAGTGGCTCTCGCTAAACCCCTCGTCCGAACAAAAAGGGTGTACCCTTGTAGGTCGCCCGATCCAATCGCGAAGAAATCGAAGCCCACTTCAGGGCGCGCAACCGTTTTGGAGGGATGGCTCGATAGGCCATGCAAAATACACACCACACCAGATACCATACCAACACACAGCCTTAGAGCATGTTGGATACTTCTGCAGGTGGCCAAGAGCGGCGAGGATCTCCTCATAAAAAACACCACAGAGCAACATTCCATAGAACACAACACTATAGTATCGACAGTCTTTGACACTTTTGCCTCAGGTAATAGGCACAAGAGAGCACTCCGCGGCCTCGCCGAAGTCTGCCAAGTCACAGCAATAAACCCCTGGAATGACACAGCCATAACTTTCAGTGCCAGTGATGAACCACAATTCAAGACAGTCCGGGCACCAGCCGCCTTAGTCCTCGGTCCAATCGTGTGAACGACTTCCAGCTTACCAAAGTGTCATGGACGGCGGTAGCGGACTAAACCTCATTTACGAGGAGACTCTCAATAAAATGGAAATAGACATGAGCTGCATTGAACAAAGTAGCACAACCTTTAGAGGAATTATTCCCAGCCGGGAGGCACAATGTGCGGGGAAAATCACACGCGATGTGGTATTCGCCACGCCGGAGAATTATCGGTCTGAAGAAATAACCTTTCAGGTGTCCCCTTTCACCAGTGGATATCACACCTTGTTAGGGCAGGATGCATTTGCGAGCTTCCAAGCTATACCCCATTACGGGTACATGAAGCTCAAAATGCCTGGGCCCAAAGGAATCATCACCCTTGCCAGTGGTCCGGACACAACACTCCGCGCCGAAAATAAAACAGCCGCCTTGGCCCTCGAAGCTTTGTCTGAAGCCCTCGCGGCTGAAGAATTAACCGCATTATGCTCCACAGTGGATAGGGACGACGTGATACTCGATAAGCGATCCAAGTCCACCTCCTTTAAAGCAGCGGATGAAATAGTCAAATTCCAAGTCCACCCAATGGACCCCTCGAAGACAACATCCATCGGGGCACAGCTGGACCCCTCAATTGAAGCCGCACTGCGGGTGTTTCTATGCGAGAATTGGGATATTTTTGCCTGGCACTCTTCTGATATGCCAGGGATCCCACGCAGGCTGGCCGAACACAGCCTTAACATACTGAAGGGATACAAGCCGGTCAAGCAAACACTATGGCGCTTTTCAGAACCCAAACGACAAGCCATGGGAGAGGAACTAGCCAAGTTACTCGAGGCCAGATTCATCAGAGAAATAAAACACCCGGATTAGCTAGCAAACTTGGTGATGGTACCAAAGAAGGATAAATCCTGGCGCCTATGTGTCGATTTCAAAGACCTTAACAAGGCTTGCCCTAAGGATCCCTTTCCTCTCCCACGCATCGATTAGATTATCGATGCTACCGCGGGACACGACTCACCGTGTTTCCTCGACGCATACTCCGGATAACATCAAATCAAGATGGCGGAGTCCAATTAAGCTGCAACGGCATTTGTAACCCCATACGTGCCTTTCTGCTTCAACACTATGACTTTCGGGCTAAAAAACGCTGGCGCCACCTACCAACGCATGACTCAAACATGCCTAGAGAACAAATTGGCAAAAAAGTTGAAGCATACATCGATGACGTAGTCATCAAGACCAGACATGCTGAGTCTTTAATAGACGATTTAAGGCTCACGTTCGATAACCTCCGAACATATGACATTAAGGTCAACCCGGAAAAATGTGTTTTCGGCGTTCCCGCCGGAAAGCTGCTGGGGATTCATCGTTTACAATAGAGGAATTGAAGCAAACCCAGCCAAAATACGAGCTTTGTCACAGTTGGCTACCCCAATAGATCTCAAACAAATCCAAAAACTAATTGAATGCGTGGCAGCTTTAAGCTGCTTTATCTCTAGATTGGGAGAAAAGGCATTGCCACTTTATCGCCTCCTTCGACGAACCGAACACTTCGAGTGGACGGACGCGGCGACGGTCGGACTAGAGGAAATAAAGGCTCTTTTAGCGAGCAACCCAATCCTGGATGCACCGAACATTGGCGAACCCATGTTGTTATACATAGCCGCAACACACCAAGTTGTGAGTGCGGTGCTCGTCGTCGAACGAGAGGAGGACGGACACAAATTCCCGGTTCAGAAGCCGGTATACTACATATCCACTGTCCTCACACCATGCAAATCCCGGTACCCACATTACCAAAAAATAGCATACGCGGTCTTCATGGCATCCCAGAAACTACGACACTACTTTCAGGAGTGTTCAATCACGGTGGCCTCTGAAGTACCACTCAACGACATAATAAACAACCGCGATGCCACGGGTCGGATTGTCAAGTGGGCCATCGAGCTCCTCCCATTCGTCATCACATATAAACCACGGCGAGCCATTAAATCTCAAGTACTGGCGGATTTAGTCACCGAATGGACAGAGGCCAAACTCCCTAAAGAGTACGGCGCATACTCCAACTGGATCATGCACTTCGACGGCTCTAAAATGCTGGCAGGTCTCCGGGCAGGTGTTGTCTTAACACCCCCCACAGGAGATACAGTCCGATACGTACTCCAAATATTATACACAGACTCTAACAATGCAGCCGAATACAAGGCTGTGTTACATGGTCTTAGGATGGCCGTCTCCATGGGCATTCAGCGCCTAGAAGTGCGTGGGGATTCAAAACTCGCAATATCTCAAATAAATGGAGACTTCGATGCCAAAGATCCAAAAATGGTAGCCTATCGTAATGCTGTCCTTAAGATGTCAGCTCGGTTCGAGGGGCTCGGATTTCATCACGTGGTTCGAGAAAACAATCAAGTGGTGGATGTCCTCGCCCGAATCGGCACTAAGCGCGACCCTATCCCACCTAACATCTTTATGCAAAGGCTTTTCAAGCCATCCGTGGTGTGGGAAGGGGAGACCGGCAACATCAGCCCGGATCCGACCACAACCCCAGATTCCGAACACACGGACATAATCGGGGGCTCCGCCACCGAAATAACACCTTTGGCCCATCTCATCATGGCTGTTATCGCCCCATGGACCGAACCCTTCTTGGCATACCTTAATAGGCACGAACTCCCCGAGGACCAAAACGAGGCACACTGCATTGTGCGGCGCTCTAAAGCCTACAAGGTCCATGAGGGAGACCTTTATAAGAAAAGCGCTACCAGGGTACTTCAAAGATGTATCTTCGAAGAGGAAGGGCAGCAGCTCTTGGCTGAAATTAATGCCGGCCTTGGCGGTCACCAATGTGCAGCTCAGGCCCTTGTAAGCAAGGCCTTCCGTATAGGTTTTTACTGGCCGACGGCCCGAGCAGACGCACAAGACCTTGTCCAACATTGCATCGGATGCCAGCTCTTCACTAACCAAAGCCATATGCCGCCCACCGCCCTACAAACAATCCGCATAACTTGGCCTTTTGCGGTCTGGGGGCTCGATATGGTGGGACCCCTTAAAGGAGGAAGCCATAAGAAAAAGTACTTGTTGGTCATGGTGGACAAATTCTCCAAATGGATAGAAGCCAAACCAGTCAAAACGGTCGAATCCGGACCTGTGATAGACTTCATATCGGGTGCAGTACACCATTATGGTGTCCCCCACAGCATCGTCACCGACAACGGCTCCAATTTCACGGCCGATGAGGTGAAAACTTGGTGCGGCAAGATGGACATTAAGCTCGATTACGCCTCCATCTATCAGCCTCAAACAAATGGTCAAGTCGAACGAGCCAATGGTCTTATTATGAGCGGCATTAAACCTAGACTAGTGCGATCCTTAAAATAATCAGACACGCACTGGGTTGAGGAGCTTGACTCCGTGCTCTGGGGGCTGCGAACCACGCCAAATCGCACTACCGGATACACACCCTTCTTCATGGTGTACGGCGCAGAGGCTGTGATGCCCTGCGATATTATTCATGACTCACCTCGAGTGCACATGTACAAAGAGAGAGAGGCTGAGCTTGATTGGCAGGACAGTTTAGATGCCCTGGAAGAGGAGCACGATGTTGCAAAAGCCCGTTCTGCATTCTATCAACAATAGGCTCGCAGGTATCAAAGCAGAGAAGTACGGGACAAGACTTATAATATTGGCGAACTCGTTCTACGTTTACCAGAGAAGAAAAAGGACAAGCTCAAGCCCAAGTGGGAGGGTCCCTTCATTATTGAAAAAGTTCTCACTGGAGGAGTGTATCGACTGCAGGATGCATCCGATAATCGGCTCGAGCCGAACCCATGGAACACAGCCAGACTCCAAAGATTCTACACCTAGCGCCAAACTCCCCGTTCGTCTCCTTCCCTCTGTTGCTTTTGATTTTCTTTTTAGCCCTCCTCTCACCTTTCCTTTTTGAAAATCTCTAATTCTTTATTGTGGCTAGACTACACACTTGTAACGCACTAACTTTCAAGTATGTGCACTCATTATACCTGGGGGCTTCTTATACAGAAGCTTAATATAATTATCTTCAGGGCATCAAGCCCACTACATATGCATCCTTTCTCCATATGCAGCTTTTCTTCGCCATTATATGCATCAATATGACTTAAGTTTTGGCCAAGCTGGGTTACCTGGCTCCTGTGCTTATGCCCTACGTTCCCGTTAGTTCGACTAGGGCATAAAGGGAGCACCTCTGCGATTGTTACTGCCGGGTACTCCGGACGTGTACCTCAGACTGGGTGAAGCCGAAAGCTAGCGTTCTTAAGTGAATATTCGGTCGGTGGACTAAAGATGTTTTTTTCCTATCACAATACAAACCCCCAGATGTTACATATCCTGCGCTTTTTGATTGCAGTTCGAACATGCACATTAATGCGTGCACACCCAGGGAAAGGAACCCTTAACGGAACTATTCTCTCTGGAAGATGTTTCTTACTAACCATGTAATATAACATAGCTAGTTGGGTACTTGTCTGTTCAAGCAATTATGACCCCTACGCCTGGTTTCCACACGTACCCCGGTTTATATTACCGAGCGGGTATTCGGAAACACTCCGGACTGTCGGGTCCAGAGGCCGAAGCGAAAAGTACACGCTCACCAGCGGCTGCTTGCCTTTTGTGCCTCTTGCTCACCCTCTTGAGGGGTTCCCGGATTCTGTTCCAGATTATCTGAGGATTTTGGGCATCAGATATGGTTAGTGTCACTAGTTTATAAACACACTATTGTTTTTTCTCAATTCGGGAATACATACCAGTCAATGCTTCTTTGGACCTTGACAGCTTGGCCATAGCGGCCGTTAGCTGAGTTCGACACTCTTCCAGCTCTTGAGACAACATGTTGTTTTTCTCCGAGAGAACCTACATGTACAATGATCCTTAAATCAGTTGTACCAACTGCTTTAAGTCTCAGGGGCTACTGATATACATAATTATCAGATTTTTATATTTACCCATATATCTTTCAAATACTGGTCCGTGGCTCTAGCAAGCCCATCCTGAGTGGCTCGGATGTACACATCACCCAAGTTGAAGGCATTAAAAGCCTCATCTGAAAAAGCAGGGTCGCGGAGTGTGGCCCGTCGGCGCCGATGATTCATGGCGCTCTCCACTTCAGAATTTGTAACGAACATTTTGTCCGACTCCTCTGTATGAGGACAGTCCTGTGTTACTGCCATGTTGGCCTCCGTCCTCGAGACCGGGCTTGGAATCAGGCTAGTGGAGGCACGGTTGGCAGGATCCCCGGACATAGTTTGGCGGATGTTCTTTCTGCTAATACACAACAGATAGTGTCATACTTTAAGATGACGAACCATAGAGCGTATTTAAAACCATACCTCCTTGAGGACGGCTCCACCATATTTTTGCTCACCTTTCTTTTTAAAGGCCTACTTGGCACAGGCGCCCCTTGCTGGCGAGTCACCTCGGGTTCGGCTTGGCGCGTTGATCGTCTCCCCTTTAGAGCGTAAGAATTGCGCGGTGGGTAAGACGGAAGGAATAAATCTTTTCCGGAAGATAAGTCTCTTGTGTACTTACATGTGATACAGGGAGGAGGCCGGGATAGTCAGCAATGATGGCCACCTCTGTGCCGTCACAGCTCGCCCAATGAAACACCCCTTGCATGAGCTCCACGAATATATCCGGATCCTCTTCGAATCTAGGGTCAAGGGCCCGGTTGCAGTCCTCTGGCTGTGGTGCTGGACTATGGAACTCCCTGGTTACTTTCCGCCATTCCTATTGTAAATAAACGAAAGTAAATATTTATAAAGACAAAGGCTCAGTGAATGAATAGAGTAGAGTAATGGATGGTAGCTCACCCAGCTGGGAGGGTTGTACATGGAAAATCCATCCCGTGGTTTAATGCGGACGAACTCATCTCTTCCCCCCTGTATAAATCGGACGATATTTCCACCAGAGCGGTGGTGGAGTCCGTACCTTTTTGGCCACAGCGGGTGGCGTCGTCTTCTCCATTAAAGTGCCACATGGGATGCCCTCGGTATTGTAGTGGCTGAACCCCCCGCATTATGGATATTGCCATAACCTCGACTATGGATAATCTGGACTGAGCGAGTATTCTTATCTTGCTCATCAATTGAAGGACCTCCCTGTTGTCTTCCTCTCTGGGGCTCTGGGGATACCAGTTAGGTGTTTTTTCAGCGGAGCGTTCGTAAACTCAGGAAGACCCATTCGGATTGGGTCGGGAAGGGAGACATGCTTGATATAACACCACTCGGGGGCCACTCTTCGGGTGCCTTCTTCGGTGTGCCGGATAAGTATCCAGTCCCGGCAATGCGCCATATATCGGCTCCGCCCACTTGGAATATTGATCCCCCTTCATTACGGGGGACGAGGCAGAATAGCTTCTTTCATAGCTCAAAATGGGCTTCGCAGCCCAAAAATAGCTCACAAAGAGCAACGTAGCCTGCGATATGCAGGATGGAGGCAAGGGTGAAGTTGTGCAGTTGGAGGACGTAGAACTCCAGAAGCCCGTGGAGAAACGGATGGATTGGAAACCTGACACCCTGCAGCAAGTAGGAAATGAGGCATACTCACTCCCCCCTGGATGGGTTGGGAGAGTTCTCCGCTTGCTCCCCGCCGTTGAAGGAAGCCAGTCCGACTCGAACAGGGACTAAATATGCAGGAGGTAAGTACCCTTGGGTCTGCAACTTCACTAATCGGCCGTGGGATACGGTACACTTCTCCCAATCGCCCGGCTTGGTGTTGCGAGAGCGGGAGGAAGAGCCGCGGGCGCCGACCATGTTGGAGTGGTTTTTTCGGGCACACTCTGATTATTCCTCGCTTGGGGGAGATGGTGTGGATCAGATCTGAAGATCCCCGTCTCTTTAATAGACAATTTATTTACATGGCTAGGGTGGCAAATGTAAAAATGCCCCAATTTCTCGCATTCGCTCAACACATGGAGGCTGAGACCATTAAGGTGTAGGAGCCGATGAGCATAACATCAAATGGGAAACCGTACACTGCTTTTTATAATAAGTACTTTGAAGAATTCGGAGAAGGAACCTTCCTTGCAATGCCGAAGACAATCTGCACGCTGGACTCATCGTCATTGAAGCCTGGCTCAGGGGCTACTGAGGGAGTCCTGGATTAAGGGGTCCTCGGACAGCCGGACTATATGCGTATGTCGGACTGTTGGGCTATGAAGATACAAGATAGAAGACTTCATCCCGTGTCCAGATGGGACTCTCCTTTGCGTGGAAGGCAAGCTTGGTGGTTCAGATGTGAAGATTCCTTTCTCTGTAATCGACTCTATGTAACCTTAGTACCCTCCGGTGTCTATATAAACTGCAGGGTTTAGTCCGTAGGACATCAACAACAATCATAACCATAGGCTAGCTTCTAGGGTTTAGCCTCTACGATCTTGTCGTAGATCAACTCTTGTAATACTCATATCATCAAGATCAATCAAGCAGGAAGTAGGGTATTACCTCCATCAAGAGGGCCCGAACCTGGGTAAACATTGTGTCCCCCGCCTCCTGTTACCATTAGCCTTAGACGCACAGTTCGGGACCCCCTACCCGAGATCCACCGGTTTTGACACCGACAGTGTGCCCTCCGGACTCCGTTTTCTTGCAGAATACTTCTTTTGGTTGGTAAAAAATCATTATATAATCTCCCAAAGGTTTTGACCACAGTACCATGACAGAATCCTCTATTATTGTTTCGAGCTGTTTGTTTGACATACTTTTGTACAAGACTTTATAACAAGAAAATTTATTCTTAGATATGAATGAGTTTCCTAAAGTACACGGCTCCCTCACGTGTGTGTGTGCCTGTTGGGTGATGGAGCTACACACGCCTCTCGGAGCATGCCCTTAGTGCATGTTCACGTGCATGGCCACGGTATTCACATACTAGCCGTATCCTATTTTCTTGAGAGAAGCCACTAGTGAAATCTACGACCCTCGGTGTGACGCCCCCGATTCAATCGTACAATAATCATGCACGCAAACGTGTATGATCAAGATCAGGGACTCACGGGAAGATATCACAACACAACTCTAAAACATAATTAAGTCATACAAGCATCATAATACAAGCCAGGGGCCTCGAGGGCTCGAATACAAGTGCTCGATCATAGACGAGTCAGCGGAAGCAACAATATCTGAGTACAGACATAAGTAAACAAGTTGCCATGAGATGTCTAGCACAAACTGGGATACAGATCGAAAGAGGCGCAGGCCTCCTGCCTGGGATCCTCCTAAACTACTCCTGGTCGTCGTCAGCAGCCTGCACGTAGTAGTAGGCACCTCCAGTCTAGTAGTCATCGTCAACGGTGGCATCTGGCTCCTGGGCTCCAACGTCTGGTTGCGGCATCCGAGAAGAAGAGGAAAACGGGGGAAAAGAGGGAGCAAAGCAACCGTGAGTACTCATACAAAGTACTCGCAAGCAAGGAGCTACACTACATATGCATGGGTATATGTGTAAGGAGGACATATAAGTGGACTGAACTGCAGAATGCCAGAATAAGAGGGGGATAGCTAGTCCTATCGAAGACTACGCTTCTGGTAGCCTCCGTCTTGCAGCATGTAGAATAGAGTAGATTGAAGTCCTCCAAGTAGCATCACATAGCATAATCCTACCCGGCGATCCTTCCCTCGTCGCCCTGTGGAAAAGCGATCACCGGGTTGTCTGTGGAACTTGTCTGGGTGTGTTTTATTAAGTATTCGGTTCTAGTTGTCATAAGGTCAAGGTACAACTCCGGGTCATCCTTTTACCGAGGGACACGGCTATTCGAATAGATAAACTTCCCTGCAGGGGTGCACCACATAACCCAACACGCTCGATCCCATTTGGCCGGACACACTTTACTGGGTCATGCCCGGCCTCGGAAGATCAACACGTCGCAGCCCCACCTAGGCACAACAGAGAGGTCAGCATGCCGGTCTAAATCCTATGCGCGTAGGGGTCTGGGCCCATCGCCCATTGCACACCTACACGTTGCGTACGCGGCCGGAAGTAGACCTAGCAACCTCCATTACAAAGGAAGTTGCGTTAACGCAGTCCAACCCGGTGCGCGCGCTCAGTCGTTGACGTCACGAAGGCTTCGGCTGATACCACGACGTCGAGTGCCCATATCTTTCCCGCGTAGTTGGTTAGTGCATATAGGCCAGTGGCCAGACTCAGATCAAATACCAAAATCTCGTTAAGCGTGTTATTATGAAGTAACCGCGGACGCCGACCAGGGCCAGACCCACCTCTCGCCTAGGTGGTCTCAACCTGCCCTGTCGCTCCGCCACAAAGTAACAGTCGGGGGCCGTCGGAAACCTAGGCCCACCTCTACCGGGATGGAGCCACCTGTCCTTCCAGCCCCCACATCGGAATCACTTGCGGGTACTCAACGAGCTGACCCGACTTTAGTCACCATCTGTATAGCATGTATATATGTATAGTATATACCCGTGATCACCTCCCAAGTGATCACGGCCCGATAGTATAGCAAGGCAGACTGACAAGAATGTAGGGCCAATGATGATAAACTAGCATCCTATACTAAGCATTTAGGATTGCGGGTAAGGTATCAACGACTGTAGCAACAATGATAGGCTATGCAACAGAATAGGAGTAACCGAACAGTAACATGCTACACTACTCTAATGCAAGCAGTATAGAGAAGAATAGGTGATATCTGGTGATCAAGGGGGGGGGGGGCTTGCCTGGATGCTCTGGCAAGAAGGAGGGGTCGTCATCTCCGTAGTCGAACTGGGGTCGCCGACAGTCTCGGGGTCTACCGGAAAGAAGTAACGGAGGGGGAACACAATAAATAACAAAGCAATCAAAGCATCACAAAGCGTAACATGGCAATACGCGGTGCTAGGTGTGCCCTAACGCGGTAGTAGGTGATACCGGCGATAGGGGGAAACATCTGGGAAAGTATTCCCGGTGTTTCGCGTCTTCGGACAGATGAACCGGAGGTGAAATGTTACAGGTTCACTATGCTAGGGATGCGTGGCGGACAAATAGGCTGCGTATCTGGATTCGTCTCGTCGTTCTGAGCAACTTTCATGTACAAAGTTTTTCCATCCGAGCTACGGTTTATCGTATATTAATTTTAAAAGATTTAATCATTTTTAGAATTTATTTAATTATTCTAAATCAACATTTTCCAGAATAGTGTATGCTGACGTCATCATGACGTCAGCAGTCAACAGGGGTGTTGACTGGTCAAACTATCTAGTGGGTCCCGCTTGTCATAGTCTCATAGTAATTAAACAGGGTTAATTAGCTTTAACTAGATGATTAGGTTAATCTAATCCGAATTAATTAAGTTAATTAATTCATTCATTAATTAATATTTTTATTTATTAATATATTTATTTAAAACATTTTTCTTTGGGTGTGGGGCCCGATTGCCAGTGGCTCTGAGAGCCTTAACGGGCGCTGGGCGCTAGCGGTAACGGGCGCTGGGCACCCAACTGGGGCGAGCCCAGGTACTGGCTCGGGCGAGGACATCGGCGCGACTGGGCATGGTTGGCCGGAAGCAAGCAGCTGTGGGCGCAGCCCCGCGCGAGCGAGCGCGCGTGGGTGCACGGGTGGCCGCGGGCACAACGCATGTAGATGCGGCGTACGAGCATGGGCGGGACAAGGTCGCGGTGAGCGCGACGAGCGCGAGCGCTCGCGGGCGTGGGCGGAGGCAAGGACACCGAGTAGGGCCACGACGAGCGCGACGCGTTCAGTATGGGGGGGAGAGGGAGCACGGGGCGGTGCTCACGTTCGATGCAGGGAAGGGGGCGGCGTGGCTCAATGGCATCCAGCGAGGAGGAGGATGGGGACGAGCGACGGTGGGGAGGAGATCCGGCGAGGAAGCGGTCCGACGAGGCGGCTTCGGGCGACGGCGAGGTTCAGCGGCGTCGGGGCATCAACGTTGGCTATGTAGCTCTGGTTGGCGGCGAGGCGCGGTCGGAGGGCATCGGGGCGCCAGGCTCGGGTGCCGGTGTGGACGACGATGGGGTGGGGGTTGCTCCAACGCTGCTAGAGGAGGTCAAGCAGGGGAGGCGGCGGCGCCTTGGACCTCCGCCGAGCAGAGGATGGCGCGAGGAGCTCCTCTCCTCGGCACGATGTGTGCGTGCGGTGCGAGGTGGGGAATGAGGGAGAGATGGGGATCGATCTAGGGTTTGCCACGGTGGGGGGTTAAGCAGGGGTGAGGGGTCGGTTGGGCCAGTGGGCTGGCCTGTTGGGCCGTTGGCCCAGTTGGCCAAGGGGGCCTTTCTTATTTTTGCTTTTCTTTTATTTTGAAATCCCCTTTCTGTTTGTTTAATCCTTTAAATTGTTTTTTATGTAAAACATATAGTTAGCACCTAATCTAGTACTAGTAATTATACCACTGCCACAATTATTCTTGTAGTTATAAAAAGTAGTTTTCAATAATTTAACCATTTAAGAGATGTTTAAATAATTATTTCAGCTAATGTTTCTATTATTTAGTGCACCTAAACATTTTTTAAAAATTTGGATTCACCACCACAACCATCTATGATTTACTTGCTACACTTTGAACATTTTAGTTTTAATATTTGAAAATTATTATTAGCTTGATTTTGAATTTGAATTTGAATCGGTTTCGAACTAACACAAGATTAGCAACAGTAATCCAGGTGACGTGGCATCATTAGCAGAGGGTTACTGTAGCTTAGTTATTCGGGCGTCACAATTCTCCTCCACTACAAGAAATCTCGTCCCGAGATTTAAGCGGTGGAGTAAGGGGGGAAAGGTGCTGGTAGCGAAAAACCTAACGAGTCTTCTCGGTCTTGGCTGCCCTTTCAAAGATGTTGATCCCTTTCGTTGATGTCTTCATTTCTCTGCTTCAAGTCATCATGATGAAGTCGTCCTTTTCTTCGGGAACTCTAACGTACTTACGAATAGGTAAGGGGCAGCTCGGCTACGACAGAATGCTTATGAGGGAAACAATCTAGGGTTAACCCATGAATGAGCATAAGATTATCTCTCGAGTTGAACATATAAATACATCAAGAGTAAGGTACGAAGGTACAATGGGAGGGTCCAAGCGGTTAGATAGCTGCTCAAAGTCTGAACCAGAGCGAGAAAGGGGTTCAGAGCAGCGAGAGTAACTATTGCATCTTATACGAGAATAGAGCACTAGGAATGTGGCTCGCGAATTACCTTCGAAACCAAGAGCAAGGGATAACTTTGTCAACAAGGTGTACAAGAGAGTCAGGTTTCAATCCTGTGGAACTGTGGGTTATGGGCCCACCATGTGGTTAAATGTAGGAAGGTCGGTGACATCTTGCACGATCATGTAAGCAAGGCATGTCAGAGGATAGTCTGTCGGTCATGTCGGCAACAACATAGGTACCAAGGGCGAGGGACGAAGAGAACCATTTTCCCGCTCGTTGAACGAGGCGGACCAGTAGGAAAGTTCTTGTCTATCGGTGGTTACCGGGATGTCATCAACAAAAGTAACATGGTCCTTCTGATAGAGTGGTACAACTAGGTGTTTACCTAAGCAAGGATATATTACTGTTTTTATTATATAGATCACAAGAAGGTTTAAACAAACCAATGGAAAGGAAAAGTGCTTATCAGGTTTAAACAGAACAATGGAAAGGAAAGTGTGTTTAAACACATATTTCAAGGGTATCTCCTTACCAAGGACAAGTAGAGAATGATATCCATGACACAAGACCAAAGGCATGACCATTCAGATAAAAGGGATAATAAGAATCATGATATGTATCCATACAACGGTGTTGAATAACTGATAAGGAAAATTTAGCACTGTGCTTCAAATGTTCTTATTGATGATAGGAGTACCACATACATGCTTTGAGATAGCATTGACATGGTCTTCAAACAAAGGTCGGACTTTGCATATACAAAGGATTCATCAGGAAAAACTTGTAGCATAAGTCTTACATTTTCCTCATGGAAGAATGGCTAACCTTGCGAAAAAGGAAACTATAACATTAGGTCCTCCAGCCAGGTGTGCTAGGCATGACATCACCTTACCGGGTCATATAAGGAACAATGTTATAACTCTTGAAAATATGTTCCAACCATCATATCCGACCGAGATTCAGATCTGATTGGTGTCAGGATACCTCAGACTCAGGATGCCTGAGAAGAAAGGTGCAACACGAATTGTCAAGATGACAAGGTAAGATTCTCAGGAATTGTTCTATGGAAGCGAGCTCCGAAATAAGAGTTCATTATTAAGTCAAGGAGAGGTGAGGAGGTGGCTGATTGACTCAACGACAATTCATTGAGATTTCCAAAAAGATGGATTTCCACAATTATGAACAAGGAGATAACATGAGTCAGATCAAATGATATAATGATGTATGCTCGAGGAAAACATACACAATTTAATAACGATAGAAGGGTGCACCCGAAAATCTGGACAAGGTAGCACGATCAATGTTTGAATGATGATTCAATAAGCAATAGACTTAGAATGAAACTATCGACCATTAACTTCAAAGCAATAGGGTTGCCAGAAGGGCAGAATCCAAACAGTACCGTTCACTTGTAGGTGTCCCGGTTAGAATCGACACGGGGACCAAGAATAGACTGATGATGGCAATAAGTATCACTTGTATCAAGAATTCTTAAGGGCTGGTGAAATTCTCGCGACCATCTTGCCATAAAAGACGGTGGTACACAAAGGTAGAACATAATACCAGCTGGATAGCAAGTTGCATCCGTAACATGAACAAGTTTGTGGTGAAAGAAAGGTAATGATGTTGTCGATGGTAACTCAAATTACCAAGGGACGAGGATGGCACTTATCATCTAGAATTCGATTGGTAACCTGGAAGGAGTCAAAACGTTGAAGATGATCACGACAAATTTTATCGAGAGGTTATACGAAGAAGCAATCCAGCAGCGACTGCATCAAGCAAAAGGACTGATGCATCAAACCACATCTACGGCACAAACTCGGAATCATGTTTGTGGTTCGAGGTGAAATGATAAGACGAGGAAATTCGACGTAAGCTTAGATCATCGTTGAAAATTGTGCTCCGGGAAGAAGGACCAGATAGCACAGTTAAAATTTAGCACGATAATGATATAGCTGATCAGGCTAGGAATGACTTGAAGGATTATTAAACTCGTAAGCAATAAAAATTACTTAGAGTTATTGAATCGGAGTGCGAAGTCGATTCACTTATCGGTGTTCTCAGTTGGCAAACAACCCAGAACCCATGAAGTGACAATGACAGGGAAAGGTAGTACTTCATCAAAAGTTCATAAGATGTAGTTCAATGGCATGATATCCTCGAGATACCAGGGGTAATACTCGAAGGTAGATCATAATAGAGGTTGGGCAGGCACATTGATCTGTAGAAGACAAGTGCTTTAACTTGTCCAAGAAATGGATCAAAGAAGAACAATCATGGTCGAGACCACGGTTGCAAAGGATCAATTCACAGATACCAGACGATATTTATCAAGGAAATAGTTATTATTACAAGAAGCTTCCATGATAGGATCTACATCGTGTCCATGGGCATGAACACAAAGTTCAAGGTCGACTCCCACTTCGTCAATGCATAACCTTCCATTCACCTCTCGTATTTCAAAAATGACATTAGTTCTTGAAAGTTTTACCTGGTGCAATACCAGATAAGTATGACCCATGAAATATTTTGGGTTCACACGGATTAGGGAACGCGTAGGTTTAACCCATCAGGGCATCTTAGGAACATATACCACAAACTTCAATAGTAATTAACACAAGCTCGATAGTAGACCATGGGTGACAAAAGGAGAGGATACAATTTACCGGATGCATTATGTATCAGGGAAAGATCTTCCCGAGGTTTTTGTATACGAAGGACACTGTCGGATAATAACCAAGCAATTGGTCTCGCGGACCACCAGGAATCTGAGGTGAGTTACTCAATCAGAAGGAAAATGGAATGCCAAGGCATCAGATTAGAGAAACAACTGAGTAATTCAAAGCTTAATGCAAATAAATTTTATGAAATTTTATGATTTCCAAATCAAGGGATCAGAAGCAATCGTTCTGATAAAAAACGAATAAGTTCAATAGACTTAGAAGCACAATCGATCAAGGAATTGATTGGTCAAGAACCAGCTCATATCCAAATGACTTCTGAGCTAGAAGGATGAATTCTCGGATCTGATTGAGGATTGCGAGCATTCTCAACATATTGAATCAACGCATTCTCAACATATTGAATCAACAGACTCAAAATGATAATGACAAGGGATGCCAATAATATTATGAGACTTATGGGATTAACCATAATGCAAGCGAGCAAGAATTTCAAGAGCAATAGATTGCTCAGGATTTTCGGAAGATCGAATGATGTTTCGAAGACTGTTGTCAAATACATGAATCAACTGGGAATGGGTGGATACTCGATAAGTGTGACAAGTTATCCGTAGGGGTATTCAGGTGGCAAAGAACAGCAAGGCAGTAAGCCCAAAGGATTCTCGGAACAACAGAGAGAATTTCGGGGTATCTTGTAATAACAAGATCAACTAGGAAGCATTGTATGAATGGCGAGTATACGTGGTTATCCATATGGGTTTATTGATTGAAGGGACTTGCAAAAGTGATGCTACAAAGTCTCAAGAGAACATCGGAGAGTATCTTTGGATTCTTCTGGTGCAGCAGGCGATCATCTGTACTAAGGGGCTCTTCGGGGGAAAGTGTTTTCGAGAACCTAAAGTTAGATTTTAGTAAATTCACTAGACCCGAATAGGAGAGAGTTCAGAATCCCAGAGTATAGACAAGGAATAAAAGATCCTAATACCACCCAATGGCGACGTGGGCCCATGGGCCGCATAGCCATGTTAGTAAAACAATTTTCATCGACTAGACTCAACTTCGGCCAAGGAGTGTGGAAGGGGGATTCCTACAGGCAGTCGGCTCTGATACCAACTTGTGACGCCCCCGATTCAATCGTACACTAATCATGCACGCAAAGGTGTATGATCAAGATCAGAGACTCACGGGAAGATATCACAACACAACTCTAAAACATAATTAAGTCATACAAGCATCATAATACAAGCCAAGGGCCTCGAGGGCTCGAATTCAAGTGCTCGATCATAGACGAGTCAGCGGAAGCAACAATATCTGAGTACAGACATAAGTAAACAAGTTGCCATGAGATGGCTAGCACAAACGGGGATACAGATCGAAAGAGGCGCATGCCTCTTGCCCGGGATCCTCCTAAACTACTCCTGGTCGTCGTCAGCAGCCTGCACGTAGTAGTAGGCACCTCCAGTGTAGTAGTCGTCGTCAACGGTGACGTCTGGCTCCTGGGCTCCAACATCTGGTTGCGGCATCCGAGAAGAAGAGGAAAACGGGGGAAAAGAGGGATCAAAGCAACTGTGAGTGCTCATACAAAGTACTCGCAAGCAAGGAGCTACACTACATATGCATGGGTATATGTGTAAGGAGGCCATATCAGTGGACTGAACTGCAGAATGCCAGAATAAGAGGGGGATAGCTAGTCCTATCGAAGACTACGCTTCTGGCAGCCTCCATCTTGCAGCATGTAGAAGAGAGTAGATTGAAGTCCTCCAAGGAGCATCGCATAGCATAATCCTACCCGGCGATCCTCCCCTTGTCGCCCTGTGGAAAAGCGATCACCGGGTTGTCTGTGGAACTTGTCTGAGTGTGTTTTATTAAGTATCCGGTTCTAGTTGTCATAAGGTCAAGGTACAACTCCGGGTCGTCCTTTTACCGAGGGACATGGCTATTCGAATAGATAAACTTCCCTGCAGGGGTGCACCACATAACCCAACACGCTCAATCCCATTTGGCCGGACACACTTTCCTGGGTCATGCCCGGCCTTAGAAGATCAACACGTCGCAGCCCCACCTAGGCACAACAGAGAGGTCAGCACGTCGGTCTAAATCCTATGCGCGCAGGGGTCTGGGCCCATCGCCCATTGCACACCTGCACATTGCGTACGCGGCCGGAAGCAGACCTAGCAACCTCCATTACAAAGGAAGTTGCGTTAATGCAGTCCAACCCGGCGCGCGCCGCTCAGTCGCTGACGTCACGAAGGCTTCGGCTGATACCACGACGTCGAGTGCCCATATCTTTCCCGCGTAGTTGGTTAGTGCGTATAGGCCAGTGGCCAGACTCAGATCAAATACCAAGATCTCGTTAAGCGTGTTATTATGAAGTAACCGTGGACGCCGACTAGGGCCAGACCCACCTCTCGCCTAGGTGGTCTCAACCTGCCCTGTCGCTCCACCACAAAGTAACAGTCGGGGGCCGTCGGGAACCTAGGCCCACCTCTACCGGGATGGAGCCACCTGTCCTTCCAGCCCCCACATCGGAATCACTTACGGGTACTCAACGAGCTGACCCGACTTTAGTCACCATCTGTATAGCATGTATATATGTATAATATGTACCCGTGATCACCTCCCAAGTGATCACGGCTCGATAGTATAGCAAGGCAGACTGACAAGAATGTAGGGCCAATGATGATAAACTAGCATCCTATACTAAGCATTTAGGATTGCGGGTAAGGTATCAACGACTGTAGCAACAATGACAGGCTATGCAACAGAATAGGAGTAACCGAACAGTAACATGCTACACTACTCTAATGCAAGCAGTATAGAGAAGAATAGGTGATATCTGGTGATCAAGGGGGGGGGGGCTTGCCTGGATGCTCTGGCAAGAAGGAGGGGTCGTCAGCTCCGTAGTCGAACTGGGGTCGCCGGCAGTCTCGGGGTCTATCGGAAAGAAGTAACGGAGGGGGAACACAATAAATAACAAAGCAATCAAAGCATCACAAAGCGTAACATGGCAATACACAGTGCTAGGTGTGCCCTAACGCGGTAGTAGGTGATACCGGCGATAGGGGGAAACATCCGAGAAAGTATTCCCAGTGTTTCGCGTCTTCGGACAGAGGAACCGGAGGTGAAATGTTGCAGGTTCACTATGCTAGGGACGCGTGGCGGACGAACGGGCTGCGTATCTGGATTCTTCTCGTCGTTCTTAGCAACTTTCATGTACAAAGTTTTTCCATCCGAGCTATGGTTTATTTTATATTAGTTTTAAAAGATTTAATCATTTTTAGAATTTATTTAATTATTCTAAATCAACATTATCTAGAATAGTGTATGCTGATGTCATCATGACGTCAGCTGTCAACAGGGGTGTTGACTGGTCAAACTATCTAGTGGGTCCCGCTTGTCATAGTCTCATAGTAATTAAACAGGGTTAATTAACTTTAACTAGATGATTAGGTTAATCTAATTCGGATTAATTAAGTTAATTAATTCATTCATTAATTAATATTTTTATTTATTTATATATTTATTTAAAACATTTTTCTTTGGGTGTGGGGCCCGATCGCCAGTGGCTCTGAGAGCCTTAACGGGCGCTGGGTGCTAGCGGTAACGGGCGCTGGGCGCCCAACTGGGGCGAGCCGGGTACTGGCTCGGGCGAGGCCATCGGCGCGGCTGGGCGCGGTTGGCCAGAAGCAAGCAGCTGTGGGCGCAGCCCCGCGCGAGAGAGCACGCGTGGGTGGATGGGTGGCCGCGGGCGCAGCGCGTGTAGGCGCGGCGTACGAGCGTGGGCGGGACAAGGTCGCGGTGAGCGCGACGAGCGCGAGCGCTCGCGGGCGTGGGCGGAGGCAAGGACACCGAGTAGGTCTACGACGAGCGCGATGC